>NC_064851.1:80229793-80419793 GCF_024139225.1 Suncus etruscus | reverse complement strand
CCAGGGTCTCCATATAATACATGAATACATGTATATGTATATGTATATGTATTCAGCACTCAATAGGGTAAAATTCAAGCAAGGGAAACATGAAAAATATACTAAAACACATCTGAGTGAAACAGCTCAAAACAGTGTTCATCAAGACTCTCAAAAGCATTGTACTATGAACAGAAGAATAAAATTAAGGATGAAAGCAGAATTCTGTGCAGAAAACAAAGAAATAGTTTCTTTAGCCATTCATCTGTTGAAGGGTATCTTGGCTGTTTCCAGAGTCTTGCTATGGTAAATAGTGCTGCAATGAATATAGGTGTAAGGAAGGGATTTTTGTATTGTGTTTTTGTGTTCCTAGGGTATATTCCTAGGAGTGGTATAGCTGGATCGTATGGGAGCTCAATTTCCAGTTTTTGGAGGAATATCCATATTGCTTTCCATAAAGGTTGAACTAGACAGCATTCCCACCAGCAGTGGAAGAGTTCCTTTCTCTCCACATCCCCGCCAACACTGCTTGTTCTCATTCTTTGTGATGTGTGCCAATCTCTGGGGTGTGAGGTGGTACCTCATAGTTGTTTTGATTTGCATCTCCCTGATGATTAGTGATGTGGAATATTATACAGCTGTCAGGAGAGATGAAGTCATGAAATTTTCCTATACATGGATGTACATGGAATCTATTATGCTAAGTGAAATAAGTCAGAGAGAGAGAGAAAGATGCAGAATGTTCTCACTCATCTATGGATTTTAAGAAAAATGAAAGACATTCTTGCATTAATAACTTTCAGAAACAAAAGAGAAAAGAGCTGGAAGTTACAGCTCACCTCATGAAGCTCACCACAAACAGGGATGAGTTTAGTTAGAGAAATAACTACGTTTTGAACTATCCTAATAACGAGAATGTATGAGGAAAATGGAGAGCCTGTTTAGAGTACAGGCGGGGGTCGGGTGGGGAGGAGGGAGATTTGGGACATGGGTGATGGGAATGTTGCACTGGTGATGGGGGGTGTTCTTTACATGACTGAAACCCAAACACAATCATGTATATAATAAAGTTGTTTAAATAAAAAAAAGAAAAAGAAATAATAATCTTTAATTGACTGAAAAAAGAAAAGTCAACTTGGAATTCTATATGCAGCAAAAGTTTTTCAAGAAAAAATCAAATGTAAATGTAAGAGAAATCATTTTAGATACACAAAAATGGAGAGATAGTATAGTGAGTAGGACATTTGTCTTACACATGATCGGGTTTGATTCCTGTCACACCATATGGAGTCTCCTGAATTCTATTAGGAGTGATCCCTGATCAGAGTCAGGAGTAAGTCCTGAGTACCACTGGGTGTGGGCTCCAACCCAAAAATTAAAATAATAAAATAGAGGAATGGAAGCAATAGTACAGCAGGTAGGGCATCTACCTTGCACCCAGCTGAACCAGTTTTGATCGCCTGCATCCTCAAGCCTGTCAAGAGTAACTTCTGAGCCCAGATCCAAGAGTAACCCCTGAGTGCTGCTGGGTGTGCTAAAAAAGAAAAAAAAAAGCAAACAAAACAAAAATAAATAATAAAATAAACCACAAAAGCCAAATGAATTGATACCCAGCAAAGCTGTATTATAAGGTTTTGTTAAAGCCCTCAGACAGAATGACATCAAATGAAATTCTGTCACTACACCAAGGAATGTTGAACTCTGAAAATGAAGCTAAATTTAAAAAAATGTAAGTCATAGAGTGGGATTCTTTCTTGTGACTTCAGATGAGCTCTGAGAATTCAGAATTGAGGACAGAGAGGACTCAAAGCCTATCCAATAACTTTAGGAGTCAGAGAAGTAAAACATTCTTTTGGGGTGGGATGTGCTCGGGAAGGTCAGGGGCCCCACTGGTGACTCTTGCTCAGCAGATGAGTGCACAGAGCCAGAGGATGCCATGTTACTCAGGCTCTGTCCTAATAGCAAAATTCAGGCTTCCCTTGCAGTGCTCTGACCTAGAGGGCAAGTCACAGTGATGTCTGATTTCTTTTGTTCCCTTTCCAAGATAATATTCTGACCAACAGGGAATTTAGGCTAAAAAAAAAAAAAAATCTAGACTTTTTTTTTTTTTTTGCCACACCTGTAGGCCCTCAGAGTTACTCCTCACTCTGTGCGCAGAAATCACTCTTGGTGGGCTAGGGGACCATATGGGATGCTGGGGATTGAACCCAGGTTGGCCACGTGCAAGGCAAAATTCTACCCACTGTGCTATCGCTCTGGTCCCCAATCTAGACAGTTTGTAATATGAACTGGCGGGGCTGACCTGAATATAGTCCAGGTCCCTGCAACTCTTAGTTGTTGTTCTTATTTAAGCCATATTGTGGCTGTGTTCAGGGCTTACTCCTGACTCTACCCCCAGAGATCACATTTGACAGGCTCAGGGGACTATATGGGGTGTTGGAGATTGAACTTGAGCCAAGAGCATAAAAGGCAAGCTCCTTACCTGCTGTACTATCACTCTCCCTCCTTCCCTACTCTCCCAACCACGAATCTTTTTTTTTTTTTTTTTAAACTCAATCTTCTCCAAGAAAAACGGCCACCTAGAGGGCATTGCCAGTACAAGCTGTCCAAAGAAACCCTGGAAACTACTTGTCTCCTGCAGAGTTCTATTGTTTCCAGACCCATTACCCCTTCCAATCCCACTACTTAGTCCTGAACACCAGAGGAACTAGTTCTGGAAGAGAAAAATTAGGACAAGGTGGTGTTTCAGAATCAATTAACCAGGATCTAGGTCCAAGTTACAATTTTGTAGGGTAAAAAAAAAAAATAATAAAATTTTGTAGGATAGAGGAGGAAAGGACAAGGAACAAAACAAGTTTGGAACTGATCTTTTGAAAGATTCAAAGGCAACATAATGAAAGAAGTGATCCATAAATATGAATGGATGGGTGGGGAGGAGATGAGAGGTACGATTGGTTGTTAAGATCACCGTGGAAGGGAGATGGGTACACTGGTGATGGGGTAGTATTGAAATTATGTGCATGTGAAACCATTATTAATAGTATTGTAAATCACAGAATTGCAATTGATTTTTTTGCAATTAATTTTTTTTTTTTTTTTTTTTGGTTTTTGGGTCATACCCGGTGACACTCAGGGATTACTTCTGGCTATGTGCTCAGAATTCTCTCCTGGCTTGGGGGATCATATGGGACGCCGGGGGATTGAACCATGGTCCATCCTAGGCTAGTGCTGGCAAGGCAGACACCTTACCTCTAGCGCCACCACATCAGCCCCAGCAATTAATTTTTTTTTAAAGAGAATACAGAAGTTTTAAATTTTCTGTTATCTAAAATTATGAATCTGCCTAAGAAGGTAGTAGGTACTACATGTCACCACACCATTATTACAAATATGTTGTCAGAGTTGTGGGGTGGGATGTGCCACAGCTAATGTGCCCAGGGCTTTTCTTTGGTGGTCCTCAGAATGAATCTGGGTAGGTTGTATGCAAAGCAAATGCTGTCTCCCCCTGTACTATCTTTCCAGCCCCTCACCAAAGATTTTATGACAATATGTTTGCCTTGCAAAAAGGTGGGCGCAACCATTATATGAAGCTAAAAAAAATAACTACACGTATTATATTAAAATAGGGCATGAAAACAAAATAGGGAGTAATGATAATGGAAATGCATCGTTGGAATAGTACATTTAGGATGCCTGTTTACGAAAAATAAAATGCTTTATGTGTTGAAGGAAAAGAAAGACAGCCCTACAAACCTGTTGTTCTGCCCTTCCTCCCACACCCCTCCCCACAGGCACAATTCCCATTATGAAGATGTTTTTCTTCTTAGCACTTGGGCTCCCAGCTGGAAGTGGGGTGCTCTGGAGACTAAGAGAGCTCTGAGAAGTTCCATCTGTGAACCTCCAGTGTGCCTGCTCCCCCAAGCAAGCTTTTAAGGGTATTGTCTGACCCCGGGAAAGGAAACAGGCAAGAACCAGGATGGGGCCAGCAAGTAAAGTCCTCCTGGGTCATGTGTCTCTTTTAGCAGAGGAATGATCTGAATGCTAGCCCAGCTTTGGGGCCATCGCTGGATCCTGGCAGTTGCAGCTCAGGTGGGTCCCCTAGGAGGGCCACAGGTGCCTCAATGTAAGGAAGGGGGGGTTTTGGGGGTCCCATACACTCTCCTGGGATGAACCCCTGGCAACCTGGCAACCCTGAGCCCAACCCAGATGAAGCCTTGACAAGTGGATGTTTCATTTCCTTCTCACACTACAATAGTCTATGTGCTTTGTATGATCAATTAGAACCTAAATGTAAGTGCATGGATGTGTAAATACCTACTATAATCTCATCCAAACAGCCACTATTGTAGTTTTATGAATATCTTTTCAGATTGGATGAGCATGGATAGCATATATATACATATATATATGCATGTATACATATATATATTGTTTGTAGGTTATATAAACATTCTAAGATGTTTACTTAAATATACCTATACGCTTATTCACATACAAAATGGGTTAATATTATATACACTTTATTTTAGAAGACAACAAAAAGCACAATATAGAACTGTCTGTGCATATGTTTTTTGTTTCCTTTAAAGAAATCTTGAGGGGCTGAGAGATGACACAATGGTTAGGCATTTGCCTTGCATGCAGCAAACCCAGGATGGACCTGGGTTCGATTCCCAGCATCTCATATGGTCCGCTGAGTTTGCTAGGAGCGAATTCTGAGTGCAGAGCCAGGAGTAATCCCTGTACTAGGTGTGGCCCAAAATGCAAAACAAAAACAAGAAAGAAAGAAAGAAAGAAAGAAAGAAAGTAAGGAAGGAAGGAAGGAAGGAAGGAAGGAAGGAAGGAAGGAAGGAAGGAAGGAAGGAAGGAAGGAAGGAAGGAAGGAAGAAAAAAGAAAGAAAGAAAGAAGAAAGAAAGACGAAAGAAAGAAAGAAGAAAGAAAGAAGAGAGAGAGAAAGAAAGAAAGAAAGAAAGAAGAAAGAAAGAAAGAAAGAAAGAAGAAAGAAGAAAGAAAGAAAGAAGAAGAAGAAAGAAAAAGAAAGAAAGAAAGAAGAGAGAAAGAAAGAAAGAAAAAGGAAGGAAGGAAGGAAGAAGGAAGGAAGATAAAAAGAAAGAGAGAAAGAAAGAAAAAGAAAGGAAGGAAGAAAGGAAGGAAGAAGGGAGAAAGATAGAAAGAAAGAAAGGTAGGGAGGGAGGAAGATGAAAGGAAGGAAGGAAGGAAGGAAGGAAGGAAGGAAGGAAGAAAGGAAGGAAGGAAGGAAATCTTGGGAAAGGGAGCCTTGGTGGAAGGCTGGCAGCTGAGCTCCCAGTCTTTTGGTTCAACTATTTTCCTGTTTCTCTCTTCTCTCAGGCTTCCCTTTTCATTTTCTCCTGGCTCACCCTTTCATTCCTTTGTTCGCTGACCTTCCTATCCTATTCCACTCAGGCTTTTGGTCTAAGATCCCACTCTGAGATCCTACGAGGTAGTACATTGGGTAAGGCACTTGCCTTGTACCTGGCTGGTTGACCTGGTAGCACCACATATTCTCTGAGTCAGGAGTAGCCCCTGGGATGGGAAAGGAAGGAAAGGGAAAAAGGGAGAGAAAGAGAAAGAAAGAAAGAAAGAAAGAAAGAAGAAAGAAAGAAAGAGAAAGAAAAGAAAGAAAGAAGAAAGAAAGAAAGAGAAGAAGAAAGAAAGAAAAGAAAAAAGAAAGAGAAAGAAGAAAGAAAGAAGAAAGAAAGAAAGAAGAAAGAAAGAAAGAAAGAGGAAAAAAAAGAGAAGAAAGAAGAAAGAAAGAAAGAAAGAAATGAGAAAAAGAAAGAAAGAAAGAAAGAAAAGAAGAAGAATAGAAGAAAGAAGAAAGAAAGAAAGAAAGAAAAGAAAGAAGAGAAAGAAAGAAAAGACAGGAGGGAAGAAAAGGAAAGAAGAAAAGACAAGAAGAAGGGAGGGGAGGAGAGGGAGAGACAGGAGTGAGAGTCTGCCAGCCTTGGTCACTTTGTCCCCAAGTGCCAAGTGACAGGATGCATTGCTGGTAGTAGGGCACTAGCTCCCACAGGCGCCCACCCTTTTCCAAGGCCATCCAGTGACTCCACAATTCTCTGAGGTGTCTGCATGTGGACTTAGGTCAGGTGCTCATCTCTGTACCAGTGTGCTGGGGGAGCATATATTGTGATCAGTCCCTTTGGGCCATGTTCTGGAGCCTGGGGGATGAGAGGAAAGCTCTAGTCAGTTTATAGGAACTAAAGAAGTTGGATCCTTTCTTAAAAATAAAAAGGGAGCTTCAAACACACAAAACAAATCACAAAATCATCTTTTGGTGCATGGGCAGACCCAGCAGTGCTGAGGGGGCTACTCTCTCACTGACTGTGTGCTCAGAAGGGGTGCTCACTTGGGGTGCTCAGAAGTTTCAGAACTCATAAGTTGCATACAAGGAGAGTACATTAATAATCCCAATACTCTCTCATCGACTCAGAATTATCTTTTATTTTCATGTTTTACATACTCGCTTAGTTCTCATAACTTGGCACAAAGCATCAATGTGGAGTTGAATTGTAATTGCTTTTTGTATTGGGGTGGGGGCAGTAAAATGAGCTCAGTTCTGGGAATAATGGGTTGATCCTGGGAAAAGTGTGAAATGTTCCTAACAAATAACAAAATAGATAATGCAAAAATAGAAGATTTTGTTTTTTAAAAGCAAAAGGTCTCAAAGTCATGCCCCAGGAGGGACCAAGGGAATAATGCATAAAAAAGAATAGTTAATGGACATAAACCTGAAGGGTCTGCACTCATTTAAAAGAAAAATATCTCATGCATCCTGCACAGAGAGAAATACAAATGAAGGACAATATAGTCATCTTATTTACTCATGTTTCATGTAAAAATTATCTTATTCTACTGAGCACTTCTTTTTTTTTTGGTTTTTGGGCCACACCCTGTGACGCTCAGGGGTTACTCCTGGCTATGCGCTCAGAAGTTGCTCCTGGCTTCTTGGGGGACCATATGGGACGCCGGGGGATCGAACCGCGGTCCGTCCTAGGCTAGCACAGGCAAGGCAGGCAGGCACCTTACCTCCAGCGCCACCGCCCGGCCCCCCTACTGAGCACTTCTAAAGTGGTTTTGGTAGTCCTGGTATGGGCATCACAGGAACTAAACACCACACCCTCTATCAAATATTGAACCACAGTGATTCTGTGGTAGCTTTTTTAGTTCTTCTTGGTATCTTCTTATTATATTTTATTTTGTTGTTGTTGTTGTTGTTTTTGGGTCACACCCAGCAGCACTCAGGGGTTACTCCTGGCTCTACACTCAGAAATAGCTCCTGGCAGGCTCAGGGGATCATATGAGATGCCGGGATTAGAACCACCCTCCTTCTGCATGCAAGGCAAATGCCCTACCTCCATGCTATTTCTCTGGCCCCTGCTTGGTAGCTTTATTTTCTCTAATTCTCTCCTTTGTTGTCCCCCCACTCCCCATCTGCTGTGTTCAGTTTGCTTCTGGCTTTGCACTCAGGTATCACTCCTGGCAATGGTGGAGAGAACATGGAATCAAACCTGGGTCGGCTCTGTGCAAGGTAATTGTCCTGCCCTCTGGCCAGCCTGCCAGTTTTCACTGTTAATGGCCCTTTTTCAGGGACAGATTGTGTGAGGAGTTCTTTATACTATTTCTTTTTTTTGGTCTTGTTTTTCTGTTGTTGTTTGGGGGGCCACACCCATCTGTGCTCAGTGTTTACTTTGGGCTCTGTGATCAGGGATCACTTCTGCCAGAGCTCGGGATTAAACCAGAGTTGTCGGCATGCCTGGCAAGAACCCTACCTGCTGCACTTTCTCCCTCGTCCCATATTCTCATTTTCATCTTTATAGCAATTTCCATTGCACAGTCATGTAAATGAAGGCTGGCAATTCATTGTGACAATTCATTGTGACATGATGGGTAGGTCCCACCAAATTATTCAAATTCAGGTTCCTATGCCAAAATACTGTTCTCTACTAGAGAAACATAAAATATCCTCCACTCTCTCAGAGTATTGATTAAATTTCCTAGGACTTAGTGCTCAGAGCTTTTGTACCTTCAGAAGTTGCACTTCAATTGCTTTTGAATGTTTCAGTGGCTGCTGGAACAAATCACACTAGATAGAGATCTATAGAGAAGGTATCCAAAAGATGAATGTGAAGTTGCCAAAAGGGATCAAATGGAGAGGTAATCTCGTGGTTCTTTTCAAATGGATCAAAGGACGGTGCGCCTAGGTTTTCCCAAAGATCTCTTCACTGCTATGTGGCCGGGCTTTTGCTGGATGCTCAGATTTCTGACAGTATCCTGAAGCCATCTGGTGAGGTCAAGGGTTTGGGAATGGAACTGCACAGGAAGTCTCTGCTCTTCCCACCTCCAGTTCTTTCTGTGACTGACGTTTTCATTCACTGCATAGCATTCTTGTTGCTGTATTATAGCTTTCAGGAATGCTCACACATGAGATTTTGGGTCTGAAGGGAAATGTTTGGTATTTTAGCTATTTATTTTAGTATTTAGTGGAGTCCTTTTTGCTGTTAGAGAAATTCAGAGTAAGTAAGTCGATTCTTTGCCCTCCAGGTGAGTCACCAAGGAAAGGTTTCATTTCACAAAAGGTTCCAGGCCAAGCTGGTCAATTCCATGAGTGAACAAAGCTCAGTTTGTAACTGTGGCAGATAAGAGGGTGGGGAGTGTATGCTTTCTGTTTAATACCAGGAATCAGAAGTGAGTGATTCTACTTTGTAGAATTTGGTCACCTCCTTTTTAGTTAATAGCTATTTTGTTGTTCCTATTT
Organism: Suncus etruscus; assembly: GCF_024139225.1. Classification (NCBI taxonomy): domain Eukaryota; kingdom Metazoa; phylum Chordata; class Mammalia; order Eulipotyphla; family Soricidae; genus Suncus; species Suncus etruscus. The sequence goes on along the minus strand of NC_064851.1, from coordinate 80,411,037 downwards.
TAACAGAAAAGAAACGAGATCCTTTTAGAAGCCCCTGAAGCCCCTGATTTGAACCATGCTGTAGGAAGCTGAGAATAGGCACAGAGCACTGAGAATTCCTGCTTGATGAACACCCAGAGTATAGGGAGATCAGGAAGAGGTCAGAGGACAATGTCTTTTAGGGAAGTCTGTAAGGCCCCACTGAGGCAGAGACCTTCTTCTCCAACAATGGGAGCCTCTGACAGTGTGTGATGAAGAGGAGCAAAATTAGGTTTTAAGGGAGAACAATTTCTATTTTTTGGTAGTGGGTACATGGTGCATTCCCAAGGCCTCACCTCCTTGCCCCTTTTCAGGTGGTCTCTTTTGTAAGTGTCCTTTGATCCCCTCCACCTCCACCTGCTGCAGGAGGAAGAGACTTTGCTGGGGAGAGGCAGGAAGGTAGAAGATCACTGCATGCTCGAACAAGAAAGACTGTACCACTTTCTGGAGCTTCAGTCCATTTCTTGCTTTTATGTGTATATAAGAAACTTTAATCTTTTTATTTTAAAAAACAGGGTCAAGGACTGGAGAGATAGCACAGTGGTAGGGCAGTTGTCTTGCACTCAGCCAATGCCGGACAGACCCAGGTTTAATTTCTGGCATCCCATATGGTCTCCCGAGCCTGCCAGGAGCAATCTCTGAGTTCAGAGCCAGGAGTAACCCCTGAATGTTGCTGAGTGCGGCCCAAAAGCCAAAATAAAATAAAAGGCAGGGTCAGACTGATAGCACAGCAGGTAGGGCTTGCCTTACATGTGATTGAATAAGTTCAATCTCCAATATCCCATATGTTCCCTTGATCTCCCCCAGAGTGATATCAGAGTAGAGAGCAAAGAGAAAACACTGAGCATTGCTGGGTGTGGATCAAAAAGAAAAAAAAAAGATAAAAGAAAAACAAGGGGCTGAAGCAATAGCATAGCAGTAGGGCTTTGCCTTGCACAAGGCCAATCTGAGATGTTTCATTCCCAGCATCCCATATGGTCCCCCAAGTGTGCCAGGAGTGATTTTTGAATGTAGAGCCTGGAGTATCCCCTACACTGGGTATAGCCAAAAGAAATAAAGGAAAACAACAACATTAAGAAAACACTTGGCAGTGCTCAGAACCTATTCCTAGCTCAGTGCTCAGGAGTGATTCCTGGTGGTGCTTGGGAGAATCATAAACAGTGGCCAGAACTTGAACAAGGGCTAGCTGTACGCGAAATTACGTGTCTATTTATCCCTGTACTCTTTTTCTCTCTTGTCTTCAGAAACTAATCTCTGTTTAAGTAAACCCACTTCCAATTCTAGTTCCCACAGGACCCATTTCAGCATTGTAAGATTAACAAAGTAGTTAAAATACTTTTTCCTCAAATGTATGCTTTGCTGAAGAGCTTCTGTCTCAGACCTTTGGACCTGCACCCTGGAATTCTCCAGAGCAGGACTCCAGCTTGCTGATGTGAGACTGGCAGTCATGACGTGGGTGGTGGTTACTAAAACGGGGACTGTTTCCTTTCATGAACACAGCAAAGCATGCTGTTAGCAGCCAGTCACAGTCATGCAACAAGATATATAACTGAATCTGACCTGGAAATCTTGAAAAGTATTAAGGTGATTCTATTTCAAAGTGTTCTGAAAATGATTCATTTTAAAACGATCCCAGGTAGTGTTCGTCTAAACAGAACCCACTGTTTAGAGGTGCTATCTTGGACAAAAGGTTTTCCGTTTTTTGTATGTCATGTTTTAGGACCACATCCCATAGTCAGAAACTCCTGACTCTGTATTGAGAAATCCTGTATCTTGTGCTGGGGATTGAATCCAGGTCTTCCATGTGCAAGGCAAGCACCCTACTTCCTGTGCTATTACTCTGGTCCCAAGAGATTTTCGCTTTTGAAACATCTAAAGAATTTCCAGCATCGCTGGTGGGTGAGTGTGAGATCAGCTTCCGGACACTCACATTGTCTGAGCATGCTTTGCGCCTAGCTCAGCTAGAACCCAGCAGGAATACAAAAAAGTTCAGTGGGAGTAGATGTATCTCAGAAGTAAACCTTTCATGAACCCCACCAATGCACAACCTCCGTCCACAACTGGATTTAATTACCTTGTGGACAGAAAGGCATTTTCTCATCAACTCACTCAGTTTCCGTGCCTGGCTGCAAGCGGGGTTAGCCATGACAAAGACAAGCCTGTCCATTTGTTTTGGTTGTTTTTCTTTTTCAAGCTCTCTCCCTGGCACTGCCAGATCCTGAGTTGTTTGAATCCATTCTGTAGGGGCCAACTTACTTGTTTTTGGCTTCAGGCTCTTGAGTGTAGCCCTGGGGCTGGGAGAAAAAGCTGAGTGCCCTGCTGTGGTCACATTGTGTCCACAAGGTCTAGAGAAGCCATGTTTGGAGGGAAGGTTAACCCCATGGAGGTAGGGACATGGAAGGGGCTGTAGTGAGCTTGAGAGGTTCCCAGCTTTTTTTTGGGCTTGGGCATTCCCGTTCTCAAATATTACTAAACACAGAGGGCTTCCTTTGTGTTTTCTTGTCCTAAGTGCTTAACATACTCAGTTACTAAATCATTTGAAACAGAGTTTTGAGAAGAGAGGGCAAGTGGAGAACCTTGCAGATGGAGAAATTTAAGCATGTAATTTGAGGCATGTACTTACCCAAGCTAACATAGATAATAAGCAATATAGGGACCATACTCTGCTTCTGTTTAGTTCAGTAAAATTTTTCTTTAGCAACATGTTACAGACTAGCTTCAGGTAGACAGGATAATGATGTAATATGTGTAGATAGTGTGAAGGGGTCTTATGCAAACAGAGTTTTGTGATGAAAAGTTTGCAGGGTTTTTTTTTTTTTGAGAACTTTTAAATGTATAATGAGATAATGAGACCTCATGTAATGTCAGGGATTGAACCTGAGACAGCTATTTGTAAAGCAAAAGTCTGTACTCTCTCTCCTTCTCCACAATAAATTATTAACTATAATCATGATGTTATATATTGCCTTTCTGTCATGTATTTATTTTAGAATGGGAAGTTGTTTGTTTGTTTGTTTGATTTTTGGGCCACATCCGGTGATGCTCAGGGGTTACTCCTGCTATGCCCTCAGAAATCGCTCTTGGCTTGGGGGACCATATGGGACGCCAGGATTGAACCCAAGTCTGTCCTGGGTCAGTCGCATGCAAGACAAACACCCTCCCATTATGCTATTGCTCCAGCCCCAGAATGGGAAGTTTTTAACTCCCTTCATTTCTGTGCCCCTTTCCTCCACATCTGAAAATTACCACTCTGTTCTCTGTATCTATGATCTCAATTTGCTATTGTTTTTTATTTAAATAAGACTCCTACATTAAAGTGAGATCAGCTGGTATTTGTCTTTTTATGTATCATTTATTTTCCTTATGCTCTCAAGTTCCATCTATGTTGAAAATGGCAAACTCTCTTGATGAACAATATTTGAGAATGTATGCTATCAATAACATTTTCTTTATCCTTCATCTATGAATACTTAGGTTGCCCTCGATTATTAAAAGTAATACTGCAATAAATGTACAGTGGTATAGACATTTTTGAATTGCTTTTATTTATTTATTTATTTATTTATTTTTGTTTTTTTTTGGGCCACACCCAGCGGTGCTCAGGGGTTACTCCTAGCTGTTTGCTCAGAAATAGCTCCTGGCAGGCACGGGGGACCATATGGGACACCGGGATTCGAACCAACCACCTTAGGTTCTGGATTGGCTGCTTGCAGGGCAAACACCGCTGTGCTATCTCTCCAGGCCCGCTTTTATTTTATTTTATTTTTTTGGTTAAAACGCAGAAGTAGAATTACTGAATCTTATGGTAGTTCTATTTTTAATTTTAAAGGATATTTTTTTACATTTCCAAAACTTATTCTATTTTTTTTTTTTTTTGGTTGGGGGAGAGAGTTCTGGGATCACACCTGAATGTATTCAGAGATTAGACCTGGCTTTGTACTCAAAGGTCACTCCTAGTGGTAATCAGATATATGGTTCTGTGGTTGGCTGCATAAAAGGCAAATACCTTCATCCCTGTAGTAACTTTCTGAATCATTAATAAAAAAATAATTTTTATACTGGCCATTTTTGAGGGTATAAAGTGATTTCTTATGGTACATTAGGGAAAGTATTTAATGTATATTTTCATAATTTTTAGGGTCTTTGATACTCTGTATGTCTTCTTTCTAAGAGTCTAATCAGATATTCTGCCCATTTCTTATTTTTCCCAAAAACCAAAAAAAAAGAAAGAAAAAAGAAAAAAATAGAAAGAAAAAATGGAAGAGAAGAAAGAAAAAGTACAGTAACAAGTACATTTGTGAAAATTATTGTATCTCCAGTGAAGTCATTAATACAATGGCATAAGGTTTAGTAAGCTCTTGGTTTTTTATGTTTATTTATTTATTTTTATATATCTGCCCATTTCTTTAATTGGGTTTTTCTTTCTTTTTGCTATTGAGTAGGGTGAGTTCTTCATATATGTTAGATATTGACCCCTTATTTAAACGTATGCTTTGCAAATATTTTGTTCCATCCAGTAAATTGCATAAAATCCTGTGCTCTTGGTCTCTGTGTAGTCAAAGAATATACTCAATCAGCTCAATTCATCATGGTGATGATCGATTTGTTGCCTCTCAACTCTCAATTCATCCTCCTTACTTCCTTTATGAAATGGGCTCCTGCAGTGGTCTAAATTTTGTCAGCAGAGGATACTGGAGTGATTCTGGGAGAGGAAGGAGCTTCCCTTCTAGCTCAACAAGCTTAGTTCACCATCCTGATGAGCACAGTATTTTCTGCAGTGATATGTACCAGCAATTCTGACATCTTTTTTTTTTTTTTTTATCATAGTGGCTTACATATCTTTCACATTTGTATTTTAGGTACATATTAACATTGAATCAGGGGAATACCCACCACCAAATTTGTCCTCCCCCTTCCCCGTTCCCTTTCTGCAACCCATATCCCCCACCATCACCCCCCGGGCTGCTAGAGTAGGTGGTCCCCTCTTTGTCTAGCTTACTATCAGTGATCATACATCTGTTTGGTCCTGGTGCCCTCCCTTGCTTCTCCCTCTATTTGAGAGGCTAACCTAGATAAATCGAGGTATCCGGTTTTGTTTGAGGGAAAGAAAGGCAATAGAATGGGGTAAAGATTAAGCAAAAAATAAATTAATTAATTAATTAAAATATGCTGAAAATGGGCGGAGTCCTTCTAGTGGCTATCAGCCTCAGTTTGAGAGAGGACATGAAAAAAAAGGTAATTGAAACACCATAACAATACAAAAATAAATGTCAAATTAAATATCCAGTGAGCCCTACAGCAATAAAGAGAAGCACCACACAATAGTCTCGGTTCTGAATTCAAATCATGCTGGAGTGCAAAAAGAAAGAGAAAGATAAGATAAAATAATATAAAATAAAAAGAGACATCAACCTTTCAATATCTATACAAAATAAAGACGTCAAAAAAACCCCAATCAATCAATAAATATATATGTGGAAAAATGATTATTTTGTGCTTTTTTCCCCCCCACCCTTTTTTTTCCCCCCTGCATAGGCACAGTAATTATTGGGGATATTATAGAGGGGAATTCCCTTGGCCTAGGAGATACAGGGTTTCCCCATCCCTGAAGTATACTGTCATGGATTAACTATAGACTCCTTGCATGATCATTTACTCTCCTCTCGTGCTTTCGTGTGTATGGAAGACTTCTGCTTCATCATGGATGGTAAAATCAGTCCTCTGTATCTAGAGATCTTGGTGACTGTGCAGCTCAAGTAACGGAGCTTATGATGAAGTCTTTCTTTGTGGTTCTAGCAGTTCTGTTTCTTCAGTGTCATTTTAATTCATCTTCTATAGTTGGTGTTCTTGGTCATTATGCTGCTCCTAGGATAGGAGTCTGGGACAGAGTCTTTCGTTATTAATTTCTGGAAGACCCGTTGACTTGAGGTTGTCTCAGTCAGACCTCTGGAATTGGAGATTTTGTTTGTTGAACAGATTGTAGACCAAAGCTAGATTAGAGCTTTTTGTTGTTGTTGTTGTTGGTCCCGGGATGCGTACTGTCTAGTCCTGGTTGTAACAACCAGTCGTCTGTATATAGCAATCTTGGTTTTTTCACAGGTCAAAGGGTGACATGTCTTCTGATTTTGTCTTATCGTTGGCTGGTGAGGAAGAATAACTTGCTCTTAGATCTAGTTGTTCCCATTTCCTCGTTGTCAGGTTATCAATTTAGAACTGGCGTGAGTTGGCGTCAGAGCAGTATTATGAATGCCCTGGAGGGGACTTGGTTCCTGGAGCTGTTGTGGAGAACTCTGTCATTTCTGGGATTCAGGAGTCAAGGCTGGACAGTCGGTGCCTATTTCCCTGGAATCTGACATTTTTATGGCAGTATCCCTGACCTCTACTTGTGTATGACTTCTGTTGGAACCTCCATAAGCAATGCCATAGCAAATTACCAACAGTGTGTTCCTCACCATGCCTGGCTTCCCTGGCAACCTTTTGGGGTAGTGCTGCAGTAAATTCTGGGGCATGGTACCCCACTCATCAGATGGTTTCCTTAGTATTTCAGAGGGTGAGTTTCTGGGAAGTCTTGCCTATTTAAAACCTTTCACCATTATCCAGAGAACCATGCTATATCATCGTCAATGGGTTCTTAGCCCTTGGGTGAAGCAGCCTCTTCCTGAATGTTTTGGTCTCAGAGTTGGGCATGACAACTTGCCCTCCAGTTTGAAATTGCTATTTTAGTTTTATTTAGAACTCTTTTAGCTTCTTATTCAGTCTTCTTATCCAACCTCTGCTGATAGTTCATTCTAGTTAGCATTCCTTGTGTAACTTTTGTGTCCCTATTTGGACTCTAAGAATCCCTTGGAAGTAAGAAAAGTAAAATAAAAACACTTTTGCCATAAGTTTATGAGTAATGGTTTTGCCCAATAAGTGAATATTCTATGTTCTCTTCCCAATGCTAGTTCTATACAGCACTGACTTGTACAGAACCATTCTTTGTGTATAATAAAGTCCTGGCTCCCACTGACTGTTTGATATAGTTTACTTAGTTTGATTTCCCATAATTCACATGTCATCCCTATGTACGTTATTTTATTTATTTTCTTTTCTTTTGGGCCACACCTGGTGGTGCTCAGGGGTTACTCCTGGCTCTTACTCAGGAATCACACCTGGCAGGCTCAGGGGACCTATATGGGATACTAGGGATGGAAGTCAGGTTGGCTGTGTACAAGGCAAACACCCTACCCACTGTGCTATCGCTCCAGCCCCACGTTATTTTATTTATTTATTTATTTATTTATTTATTTATTTATTTATTTATTTATTTATTTAGGGTTTTGGCTCACACCCGGCATTGCTCACAGGTTGCTCCTGGCAGGCTCGAGGGACCATATGGGATTCCGGGATTCGAACCACCATCCTTCTGCATGCAATACAAATGCCCTGCCTCCATGGTATCTCTCCAACCCCTTCTTTTATTTTTATAATAAATTCTTTGAATCACTGTGAGATACAATTCCAATACTGTCCATTATTGAGTTTTAGTCACACAATGCACATCTTACACCAGTGAAAATTTTCTACCACTAATGTCCTCAATTTCCCTCTTTCCCTTCCCCCTACTTACCTCTGTGACACACATTTTTCTTCTCTTTTTCTTTTCCTTTTTTCCCCCTTTTTAGACACTGTAGTTTGCACTATTGTTACTGAAGGATATCATAAATATAGCTTTATCTCTTTCAGCACCCAGTTCTTGTCCAGAGTAATCAGTTCCAACTAAAATTGTGATGTTGGACCTTTCTCTGCCCTAACTGCCATTGTGGCAGGCTCCCTACCATAAACTGATCCTCCTGATCCTCATCTCTATTGTCCTTGGAAATTATGACCAGATAATTTTTGTTTGTTTTGCTTTTTATATTCCACAAACAGGTGTGATCATTCTATGCCTATTTAACTCATTTCACTTGACATAATACTCTCTATATCCATCCATGTATAAGTAAATTTCATAACTTCATTGCTCTTAAGAGCTACATAGTATTCCATTGTATAAATGGTGCAAACTGTGTTTTTAGCCACTTATCTGTTCTTGGGCACTTGGGTTCTTTCAAGATTCTGGTTATTGTGAATAATGCCGCAGGTGAACGTAGTAGTGCAGAGGGCTTTTTTTAGTTTTGAGTGCTGAGGGTATATTCCTAGGAGTAATATTGCTGGATCATATGGAAGCTCAACTTTTAATTTTTTTTTTGAAGAAATTCATACTGCTTTCCAAAAAGACTGGATTGATCACTATTCCCACCAGCAGTTTAATGAGGAGTCCCTTTCACATCTGTGTCAACGCTGGTTGGTTTTAATCTTTTTAATGTGCACCAGTCTTCGTGGTGTGAGATGACGTCTCATTGTTTTGATTTGCATTTCCTTGATGATTAATGATATGGAGCATTTTTTCCCATGTGACTTTTGACAATTTGTATTTCTTCTTTGAGAAAGTTTCTTTTTATTTTTACTTCCCATTTTTGGATTTTTTTTTATGTTAAGCTCTACTAGTGCCTTATATAACTTAGATATTAACTACTTATCAGATTGATTTCAGGTGAATGATGTCTCCCATTTCATAGGTAGTCTACCTTAGTCACCATTTTCTTTGAGATAGCAGAAGTTTCTGAGTTTAATGTAGTCCCCTTTGTTTATCTTTGCTCCCACTGCTAGGTATGGCCCAAACTTCCCACACTCCACCACCACCTCAAAAGAGACTGAGGGGAGAAGGAGGAGGTGGAGGAGGCAGAGAAGAGGAAGTTTATTTAGCAAGTGCTTCCTGGCCAGGACAGATTCATTGTTGGAGGCAGGGAGTAATAATTGTTTAGTTGAGAGAGAACTAGGTATTGGGAAGAAAGTCAGTCCAGAGACCAAGACTGTTTTCTTGAGTTTCTTATACTGTAACCAGTGACTAATGCATTAGTCATACAGGGCACGTGGAAACTTCACAATATATACTAGAAAAACATTTTCATTCTCAAGAATAGTCTCCAAGTCAGACAATGCTTGAAGTAATTGAGAGTGGGAAGCACATTGTGATTATTGCTCTTTGACATTTTAAACTCCCAATAACTCAATTGTTTCCTGAATTCCCAGAGAGTCAGGGAACACGAAAAACCTTCTTTGTCACTCAGCTAAGTAAACAACTAGCTCATACTCATACTTAAATCTTTTTTTCACACACACCATTAAAGGGTTTCTGGTATAATGCCAAGAAAGAAGCTTAAGCATCATACTATTCTTTTGTTGTTGTTCCTGGATAAGGCTTACAGGTTTCCCCCCACTACTCGAAAGTCGGACATTCTTATTTGGTATTATTTAGTAGATTTGGCTTGGGGTCTGGGAATGCTATTTTAAAAAATGTAGTCTGTGTTTTTTTATGTATGCTTTCTGTGCTCATTAATTCTGAACATTGTGAGTTATTGTCTCTTTGAATATTGCCATGTTAGCTATTCTTTCTAATCTTTCTTGGGACTCCTATTATCAGCGAATCAATTTTCTCACTCCTCCACGCCTTAGTTCCTCCTTCACATCTTCTTTTTTTTAAATATATTTTTATTTAAGTAACATGATCATATTTGGGTTACAGTCATATTCTTCACATCTTCTAATCTCTCCACCTTTCTGTGTTATATTCTGGGCTTTTTTTTTTTCTTCAAAAAACACTAGTTCAATAGTTCTGTACAACTGTGTCTCTTTACTGTTTAGCCACAATTTTTTTTGAGGGGGTTACACCCGCAGCACTCAGGGGTTACTCCTGGCTCCATGCTCAGAAGTCAATCCTGGCAGGTTCAGGGGACCAACTATACGGGATGCTGGGATTTGAACCTCCAATCTTCTGCATGAAAGGCAAACACCTTCCCTCCATGCTATCTCTCAGGTCCCAAGCCACAAATTTCTTAATTTCGACAATAATATGTTTCATATGCGAATGTTTTCCTTGGCTCTTATTCAAATCTACCTAACCATATTTTCTAGTCACTTGGTATTTGTACATACAATTTATACTTGGATTAATGTAAATATTTCATATGTAATATTTTAAATTTTGCATTTGGTGATTGTACTGGTGATGTCATGTGCTCATAAATATATAATTTTCTGTTTATGCTTTCTCTTACACGTGGTGGTTGGTTTTCTTGCAATTAGGTCATTTGCTTGATGTGTGGATCCTTAGGTTGAAGTTATTTACTTCAGAAAGGTGCTTATGAGGGGCTGCTTTCTGGATTCAGAGGACTGATTTGGCCTCCTTCAAAGGTCAGGATTGAAAGCAAGAGACTTGGGTTTGTATTTGTGCAGCAGACACAGAGTTTGATTGTGTTCTGCACTAACTCCCTTGGGCTTGGATTTTAGCTCACTGCTTATGTCTTTGTAGGTTCCTTTGCTATCTGAAAATCCAAGAGTTCATTAAAAACCATGTTGTCTTTAGATCTTGTAGACTCATGGCAGGAGGTCCTTCAGAGGCAGAGCTCTGATGTCATGCCAGGAATTGATGTCTGGGCTCTTAATGTTCTTTCTGAGCATATGGACACAGCAGTGAGACAGATGTATGCAGAGGGAGACGTAGCTTGTATTTCCAAATTTTAAGAATAAGGAAACAATGGTATAAAAGCAATTAGAAAAATGGTAAATTCTTTCTGCCATTGTGTGTGTGTGTGTGTTTGTGGTGGTGGTGGTTGTTTTTTGAGAGAGGGGATTTGGGCTACAATCTATGGTACTCAGGTGCTATTATTTCGGACTCTGCTCAGGAATCACCACTAGTAGTGCTCAAAGGGACTCTATGTAGGGCCAGGGATCAAACCAGGGTCAACTGCTTACAAGACAAGTGCCTTACTCCCATACTATCTCTTCAGCCCATGTACATTTGTATCTGTTTAAAATATTAGAGATGGGTGAAGAGCTAATATATGATATCAGCAGAGAATCTTTTTTTTGGGGGGGTCACACCCAGCAGTACTCAGGGGTTACTCCTGGTTCTACGCTCAGAAATTGCCCCTGGCAGGCTCGGGGCACCATATTATATGTCGGGATTCTAACCGCCATTCTTCTGCATGCAAGGCAAGAGCCTTACCTCCATGCTATCTCTCAGGCCCCATCAGCAGGGAATCTTAAGGGGCTCAAGCTGTTATTCAGGGTGCGTGCATGGCATTAACAGAGGCAGGGATTAAGTAAAGGCTTATCTCGGAGATTCTAACCAACCTTGTCTCTTCGTTAATTTCTCCCTATGATTTTATAATTATAGCATTGCAGGTAGTCATTTTTCATACAAATATTACTTTGGCAAGTACCCTGTAATTTCCTTATTTACAAGATGAGTGCTCATTAGAATCCACCTACTTTCATCAAGTGACTTTTATACGTGGAAAATGAGTGAATTTACTCTTCTTGATGACCTTGTAGTTAATAATGCTGACCTCAGAACCCAGTATCAGAGAGACACACCTTGTTTCCCATTAGTGCTTGAAAATATTTTTCCCCTATTCACATATACTTGTTGAAAATGGATTTTACATGGTTTTGTTCTTTAATGCTAAAGCCTTGTATGATGTACAGATGCCCATTCCTCTCTCCCCTTACTGTGGTGTCTGGCTCCCTCCTGTCCAGATTGTAGATTCATCCAAATGTCATTCTTGCTAGTCTTCAAAACAATCCCATCACAAACTGAACCTATGTCTGGGCTGGAAATTCTTTGCAAAAAATAGGAGCACTGAACGAAAGCCACATTTGAAATAATATGAATTTTATTTTTCTTTAATTATTTTTTTCTCTTACCACATTGAGGTAAAAAATACACAGGCTGAAAAACAGCTGTTAGCTGTTTATGCAGTATTTAAAAAATGGCTCTCTGCTCAAGAATCACCACAATAGTAGTTTTCTTCTCCATTTAGAAGGACACATTTTTTTTCTAGGGCCCTGTGAGTCTTCTGTGTGTTGACAAGCATTGCTATGTACTTCCTTGGTATTCCTAGGCTTCTGGAGGAGATAAATATATTTTTAAATCTCTTTCTCATGATTATGGGTTTATTTGATATTTTTATTTGTTTGTTTTGTTTAGTTAAGTTTCATTTGTTTGGGTTTCTCAGAACAGATGACTGAGTTAGCTATGAGGTCAGTTATGCATTAATGTTTTGGGCCAACTTGAAATAGGCATCACGGGGCCGGAGAGATAGCATGGAGGTATGGCATTTGTCTTGCATGCAGAAGGATGGTAGTTCAAATCCCGGCATCCCATATGGTCCCCCGAACCTGCCAGGAACGATTTCTGAGTGTAGAGCCAGGAGTAACCTCTGAATGCTGCCGGTGTGACCCAAAAACCAAAAAAGGAAAAAAAGAAAAAAGAAAGAAAAAAAATAGGTATCACACCACAAGATTCACCAAAAGAAGTGTCCAAGCATGAAAGATGCTGAGCACATGAAAACAGAATTAGATATAATATTAGTTGTTGTCATCTATTTTGGGGTACTAAATAGGGAGGGTTTCTTCTGTTTGGAATCTAGAAGATAATTCACACCTCACATCTACTGTAAAGTCACTCTTCATGTTCTCTCAGCATCCAGAGCAAAAAGATCAGCAGGGACATCTAGGAGGCAGGTGAAAATACATCTCAAAAATACACTGTACAAGAGCTAGCCAAATTATTCCTTATAGTCTTGTTCATTCACTAGCAATTCATATCACACAATTAAGTGATAACAATACCAAGTTACAGATTAGTTCAGGCTTTCCTATGGCCTTATTTGTCAAGAAGTCTTTTGAATCAATTTAACTTTCAGGTCATCGACTTGTATTAGTTTATATGTGGGTGACCAATCTTCTAGATATGGAAGTGTTGCACATCTGTCCAAGAAAACACAGCTGGTGAGTCTGTGTTTTGAGATATCAGACATTCAATCTTCCTACTGAGCACTGAGCTACTTCATTTATTATTTCAGCACACCAGTGGGCAGGCTACCTCTAAACTAGCATTCTTCAAACTTTTTACACTTGTCCTGTCTAGCAATCCATGGGCCAGCAAGTAGAACAAGGAGGTAGAGCCATAGTTCCCAACCTTTCTATGCCTGTGAACCGGCACTAAGTCTATGGACCAAGGGTTGAAAATCATTGCTCTAAAGCAGTTTCTAGAACTTGGGAATTTACATAAGGTTATATCTGAGTGGTACTGAAAATAAAGATACACTTGGATAAAAGATTGTCTTTGATCCCATACCTGAAAGCTTAGGTACTGGTTCTGGTGCTAAAGTCCCCTTGAAGCATGTTGAAGTTCCTAGAGGTACAAAAACTTACCTTTTCTGTAACACACAATTTTAGTAACTTTTGTTCTTATTTTATAAGAAACACTACAGCTGCCTTTTGTGGTTCTTTTATAATTGACTCAAATGAGATGATTAGAAATACAATTATTATGCATGGAACTTAGTACACTAAGTCTGTATGACTTTATTCCAGGAACAGATTTTGCTTTCTTGAACATATTATGTTTAATATAATGTCTACCTTTGGAAAATACAAATAGAGCCTTTCAGAGGTCCCCTGTAGCAAAGAAACTAAGTTGAACTCTATTTTTACAGCTCTTAACCACTCAGTAAACCACGGAACCACTGGAGGGGAAATGGTCCTGACAACATGACATCTGTGTTGAAATAGAGGTAACAACCACAGACAAGTACCTGTGACTTTGCCTGGGTGAAAAGTAAATAGCGTGAGCCACATAGAGACCAGTTACCTGACTGCAAAGTGTCTGTTCCTCAGTTTGTGAGAAGAAAGCTTTGTAAGACAAGGTTTTTTCCACAGGGTATCCAGATATAGAACAAGGAGTGTTCTAGGTGGTGGGGTGGGGAGCAGGCATGTTCTGACAGTAATCTTCTTGAACCGGGGTCAGGGGAACTTTTCCAAGAATTTGGTTTTCACTTGTCAATAAACTCGGCCTGCATGTCTCACCCTTGCTGTGCATGCTGCAAATTGCATGTGGTTTGGGGCCAACGAGTTTATTTGATTGCCTTCGTGCCCACACCCACTGTACAGGCAGTGTCTTTACAGAAAGAAAACATAAGGCTAGGAGCGGGTTGCATAGCAATCATAGTTTCATAGCCAAGTAAGCTATGTATAATGGCTCTTTTAGCTATTTCCTTACCAATCTGCCCCCAGGAGTAAGATGAGGCAGATAAAATGTTTATGGGCTAGTAAATTTTTTTCTGCTAGTTTGCAAGGCTATAATAAAACCTATGAACTTGATGGCCTGCAAGAAACATAACAAGAACTGGGAATCAACTGTCAATTGAAGCCAAAAAAGCTCTTAAGACCCTATCAGAAATGATTTACAGAAAAGAGATGAATCAGAATTTAATTTCTTTATTTTGGGGTTTTAGGGCTACATTGCCATTGCTTTGGGAACTATTCCCAGCTCTGTGCAAGGGGGAATTTCCCGTGGTTCTTGGGGACCATGAAGTTCAGGATGACAGTGGGGTGCAGTCACATGCAAGGCAAATGCCTTAGTACCTATATTTATCTCTCTGTCTCCTAAATCAGGTTTTCTTGAGGAGTGCACACTCAGTGGTGCTGAGTTCATGCCTAGTTGTTCTTGGGAACATAAATTGTGTCTGAGATTGAACCAGGTATCTTCAAAGGCAAAGTTAGAACCTAATTCCTATACATCTCTCAGGCATAAATCAGTATTTTACTTTATTTATTTTTGGCCACACCTGAAAGTGCTCAGGGGTTACTCCTGGCTCTGTGCTCATAAATCACTCCTGGCAGATTTGGGGGACTCTATGGGATGGTGGGGATCAGCCACATGCAAAGCAAACGCCCTACACACTGTGATATCACTCTGGTCCATAAATCAGTACTTTAAACACAAGAGGAATGATGTAAAGTTTGTACCTGACATAGTAAATACCTGATAAAAATGAATTCTATTTTGCTGGAGATATAGTACAGTGGGTAAGGCACTTGTTCTGCATGCAGCTGACCCAGGTTCAACTCCTAGCATCCTATGGCCCCCCATGCATCACCAGGAGTAATATCTTAGTACAGAGCTAGAAATAACCCCTGCGCATTGCTGGGTAGGTCACCAAACAAAAAACAAACAAAAACAAAAAAAAATAATTACAGAGGAAAATAGTATAAGTTTTCTACTTTCATTGATTTTTTTCTTTAAAGAATAAAATTAGTTTGGGGCCGGAGAGATAGCATAGAGGTAGGGCGTTTGCATTGCATGCAGAAGGACGGTGGTTCATATCCCTGCGTCCCATATGGTTCCCTGAGCCTACCAGGCGATTGCTGAGCATAGAGCCAGGAGTAACCCCTGTGGGCTGCCGGGTGTGACCCAACCCCCCAAATAAACAAACAAAAATTAATTCAAATATGTAGAAAACACTTCAAGTGAAAAAAAATCACAGGAGCACAGCAAGATTGGCTTTAGGACTGGGGTGGTTTTGCAGTCTCACAGTCACACTGCGCCCTCTTGTGTCGGAAGTATTACTGGTTTTTTTTTTTTTTCCCTTTCTATTTGGTGTTTTAGGACCATAGGTGGAAGTGTTACGGTTTTTTGTTCTAGATTGGTGTTGGAGTGGGGTCACTCCTGGTGGTGCCAGAGGTCCATGCAGTGTCAGTACCAAACATGGGTCTCTTGCATGCACAGCTTGTGCTCTGCCTATTGTTCTCTCTCTCTCTTTCTCTCTCTCTCTCTCTCTCTCTCTCTCTCTCTCTCTCTCTCTCTCTCTCTCTCTCTCTCTCTCTCTCTCTCTCTCTCTCTCTCAGTCCTGGGCAAGAAGTTACTACAGATTGGCTCTGGATGGGCTCCTGACAACTGGGCCCCATGGGCCCCTGTGAGCCTTGCAGCACCAGCATGCAGCCCTGTAACCCTGGCAGGCTTGGGTACTTGCAGCCTTGCAGCAGCTGAGCAGCAGGCAGACTTGCATCATACTGTATTACTTGCAGTGAGGGATTCTACAGATTAATCCAAGCCTTGCCTGTGACCAGTCCCAATTTGATCCCCAGCGCCACATGATTTGTCAGGCATCACTGGTCTGTCACTATTGGACAGGAATCTCCAATACCCAACACCACAAGACCTGAGCAGCATTCATCCTTGGGCCTTTACAATGGACCACAAAACTATTGGGCAAGAATAATGGGAAAGGGTTTCCATGTTCCTGTCATTGATATAGGGCTGAAAAGGACCAAATGAGGTGGGGCATAGGATGATGATGAAGAAAGAAAGTTCTTGAAATTGTGCAGGAAGAATGAGGTATACATAGGATGGCCTGAAAGAATGAGAGAAGAAGGGGCTAGAAAGAAGTATGGGGAAAGCATCGAGGATATAGATGACTTTAAGGACCTGGGCCAGGAAAAAGAATACAGTGGAGATACAGGTTTGGAAAAAAGGGAAGTGTGAGGGAGGCTGAAGGATGGAATCCTGGAAACAGCCACATTTAAGTTAAGATGAAAGAAGGAATAGCTGCTAGGGTGAGAGGAGTCATTCGGGTTTGACAGAAGAATCTGTGGTTTGGAAAATAACAAAGCAGTTGCAGTGGTTGCCAGAGTATAAATGAAGCAAAACAGGGGAGTGGGAGGGAAGTGATTCATGACAACTGGATCAGAGACAACATGCATTGGACCCTTTTATGCCTCTATCAAAGCTCTTAAGGGACTGAGCATGCATATGCGTTGTACATGTGTGGAACCCTGGGTTCCATCTTGATATTGCCCCCAAATAAATAAATGAATGAAAGAACAGCAGACTGCTGACCATGTCCCATATCTGTGCCCTTCAGCATACTGGTCAGTGCCTTGTACTCCAGAGAGAGGCACTATTAGTGTTTCCTCCAAGACAGAGAAAGGACAGTCAGGCCACACAAGGAGTCAGGGCTAGTTCCAGGGTAAAGTAGAGAAACTCCATCAGGTTTCTTTCTGCTGAAGGAACATAGTGATCAGGCAGGAAGGGGGAGGGTCCAATGAAGGAGCAGGAGGAAGTTTTATGAGTAGAAACTGGAGAGGATGAGTCTCCTCCTAGTAGGAGTTGAGAGACAGCTGTCCCAGGTACTGGGACTCCAGCGAGAAGGGAGAGAGAAAGGTCATAGTTTATCTTCTACTACATGGGCCTTCTGGACTACCTACCAAATGAAAATAAATACAGGCTTTTCATTCAATTCTCCTCCATCTTTTATTTATTTATTTATTTATTTATTTATTTATTTATTTATTTTTAATTCTTCTTCATTTTGAGACTGAGTCAGATCCTACCATGAGACTCTTATGGGATTTTCATATCAGTGGAGAGATTTGCTATCTTCAGGTGCCTGAAATGCCTCTCTGAATCCTTGGGAATGTCACTTGAAATTTGACATTTACTTTTTTTGGGGGGGTTTTGGGTCACACCTGGCAGTGCTCAGGGGTTACTATGCTCGGAAATCGCCCTTGGCAGGCACAGGGGACCATATGGGATGCCGGGATTTGAACCACCATCCTTCTGCATGAAAGGCAAATGCCTTACCTCCATGCTATCTCTCTGGCCCCAACATTTGCTTCTAAGCCTGCCAATAAAGTTTTATGAATTATGTTCTTGATAATCTGCAAAGCAAAAGGAAAAGCCTGTCTTCCTGTCATGATTTTAGTGTGGCCACACCTTCCCTTCCACTTTCTCTGGGTTGATTTTATGATGCTCATTCTCAGAAGCTTAAATATACTAAGTCTCTGTGGCCCTGACAGTAGTTCAGTAGGTAGGGCTTGCCTAGATTTGATCCCCAGTATCCCATATAATGTCCTCCCCCTCCCCCACCAGCATTGCCAGGAGTGATTCCTGAGTGCAGAGCCAGGAGTGACCCCTGAGCTCCACCAGAAACAAAATACTAAGTCTCTAGACGATTGAGGAACCATACCTTCATTGATTTCTAGGTGCTTTTCCCAAGCAATGGGTTGTTGTTTTGTGTTTATTATTATTATTATTATTATTATTATTATTATTATTATTATTATTATTATTATTTTGTGGAGGGACGTCAAATTATGTGAAGAGAGCACATTCTTAGACATTGTATAATGTCTAAGATATAGGTCTAAAAATCCACCTAGTGATTCTAAAGAGTTGCTTAAAATTTCATTTTTAAGCTTTTTGCCTTTTTTTTTTTCTTTTTTTCTTCCCTCCTGCACATGCACAGTAAATATTGGGGTCATTCGAAAAGAAATTCCCTTGGCCTAAGAGATACAGGGATTCTCCACCCTTGAAGTATATTGTCATGGGATTAACTATAGATTCCTTTCAGGTTCATTTACTCTTCCCTTGGTGCTTTTGTGGTGCATGGAAATCTTCTGCTCCGTCCTGAATGATAAAATCAGACCTCTGTATCTAGAGACCTTGGTCTCTGCACAGGTCAAGGGGTGGAACCGATGATGAAGTCTTTCTTTGTGGTTCTAGAAGTTCTGTTCCCTTGGTGTTGTTTTAATCCGTCTTCTGTGGTTGGTGGTCCTGGTCTTTGCGCTGATCCTAGGATGGGGCCTGGGATAGCGTCTTTCATTATGTTTCCAGAAGACCCATTCCATTGCAATTGTCTCAGACAGACCTCTGGAACTAGAGATCATGGTTGTTGTGCAGGTCGTAGCTCAAACCCTAGACTAGGGCTTTTTTATTGGTCCCAGGATACATTCAGTCCAGTCATGGTTCTGTCAGCCAGTCATCTGTAAATCGCGATCTTGGCATTGGACAGACCAAAGGGTGACAAGTCTTCTGATTTTGTCTTATCGTTAGATGGTGAGGTAGGATAACTTGCTCTTAGGTCAAGTTGTTCTCATTTTCCTTATTGTCAAGATATCACAAAACAAATTATTTATTTATTTATCTAGTTTTTTTGTTGATGTCTTTGTTTTGGTTTGGCTATTGAAGTTGTTGTCTCCATTTATATTTATTTATTTATTTTCTTCTTTTCTTTTCTTCCTTTATATGCTCTGCTACATTTTTTTATCTCAACACCATGGCTTTTAAGTGGTGCTTATCTTTTTTTTCTTTTTTTCTTTCTTTTTTTTTTGGAATGCTCACTGGTTATTTTATTTGACACTTCTTTTTGTACTGTTGTGGTGTTTCACCTTCTTTTTCCCCTTCGTCTCTCAAACCTAGGATGAGAGCCTCTAGAATACTCCGCCCATTTTCGGAGTATTTGATTTTTTCCCCCAGTTTATTACTTTTCTCTTCTTCAAACAAAACCACATAACTTGAACTATCTAGTTCCGCCTCCCAATTAAAGGGGGAAATAAGGGAGGTACCAAGACCAAAGAGGTGTAAGACCACTAAGTAGTAAGTGAGGCACAGAGGAGACCACTTATTCTAGCAGCCCTGGGGGTAAGGGAAGAGGATATGGGAAGAAAGACAGGAACAGAAGTGGAGGGAGGACAATTTAGTGATGGGAATTCCCCTGATTTTATGTTAATATGTACCTAAAATATTATTGTCAATGATATGTAAGCCACTATGATTAAAATAAAAATTATATTTAAAAAGAATTCCATTTTTAATATGATTTGCATTTGTGTGGTTACTGAAAAGCTCACATTATTGTGTCACAATATAAAGAGTAAAGAAATACTGACTTTTTTTTTTTATAGGCAATCAGCAAACAGATGAGCCTCCATTTTCCAAAGCAGAAATTAGTTTCCATTGCTTTTGTTTGTTTTCCCCTAAATTTTGTTGCTTTGGGTTTAGTCAAGCATGGCTGCTGTTTGCTCCATGATCTTTTGAGGGCAAAGCGAGGACTAGAGCAGTATTGAATTGGACAATTTGAATAGCATGTTTCTGTCCAAGAATTGCTGGTAACTGGGTTCCTCCAGACTCCCAATCTAGGAAGATCTTTGTGCGCTTGGTAGCTCAGTAGCTCTGAAGTCATTAGGGTCTGGAGGCAGTCACTGGGATTTATGTAGAAGGCTCTCAGCAGCAGTTCATGACAGAATTAATGAGTGATCAGATTAAATCTTGGCTATGAACTTAAGAACTTCCATCCAAAAGTCTCACTGTGAACGAAAATAACATCATTTGGGGCCAGCTAGGTGAATCAGTGAATTAAGCTCATGCTTTGCCTGTAGGAGGCCTGGGTTTGATCCCCAGTAGTGCTTAGTGGGAGCAATGCCTGATCAGTGAGTCAAGATAGCCCTAGATAGGGCCCACGCAGTGGCACAAGTGGTAGGATGTTTGCCTTGCAAGCACTAACCTAGGATGGATCATGGTTCAATCCCTGGTGTCCTATATGATCCCCCAAGCCAGGAGTGATTTCTGAGTGCATAGCCAGGAGTAACCCCTGAACATCACCGGGTGTGGCCCCAAAACAACATCAAACAAAAACAAAACACAAAGAGAGCCCTAGAGTATAATCAGGTGTGGCTCAAAAACCATAAATAAATAAATACATAAATAAATAAGCAGGTTAAAATCAGCAGTATTAAATATCTTTCACTGGACACATTTTTCCTTAGATATGTAATTACTGTTTTAATCTTCCTTCTAGTTTTTAGTGATGATCTTGACCTTACTGAGTGGTGTGCTATCACTAGAGCTTCCAGAAATCCTCAAAATCTCTCTGACAAACACCTCGGAGACTTCCATGTTGTATAAAGGAAACAAAAGTAGCTCACAAAATTTATTTCTCACAAGCAATACTACTGAGTTGGAAAAAGGAGATGACCGATGACCAATTAAGACTTCTAAGATTTATTAATAAATGTGTTGTCTGGCACTTCAGATATTGTTTATTTTAATGCCTTTGTATTATTCTCAACTACTGCATGTTCTATTTATGTGCTTTTTGTAGCTTTTTTGAAAGAGAGCTCTGAAGCAACTGCTTTGTCAAAGTAAATGCAATAAAAATGAGATGAAAAAATTTTTATTTAATATATTGCTGAGAAATGGTTTATTTTTGCTATTATGCCAGTGATTCTTAGCTATTACCTGCTATCATGAAGGCTTAAGGGACCACCACATACTGTCAAGGTCCGCTATCTATATGATCATTCCCAAGTAAATATTTGTTGAGAAGAGGTGGTAAGAAATGACTTCTGGGCCCGGAGAGATAGCACAGCGGCGTTTGCCTTACAAGCAGCTGATCCAGGACCAAAGGTGGTTGGTTTGAATCCTGGTGTCCCATATGGTCCCCCGTGCCTGCCAGGAGCTATTTCTGAGCAGACAGCCAGGAGTAACCCCTGAGCACTGCCAGGTGTGGCCCAAAAACCAAAAAAAAAAAAAAAAGATGACTTCTTTTTTTCTTTCTTTCTTTTTTTTTTTTTTTTTGTCCTCCCTATTCACAATACAGACCAGGCAAAGGGCCTGGGTTGAGGTGTATATGGAGTGCATTTACTGTACCTCCTCTTTCTATACAGTCAGTGTAAAGAATACAGCCTGTGGTGTGCTTTTTATATATATAAAGGGTTTTATTTATATATATAAATCAAAATAAAAAAGAAAATATAAGGCCTCCTAATGCTTACCACAAGATGACTTATTTCTTTTGACAGAGTCCTTCCAGGATTTTGCTTCTGATACTCTTTCTTCTCTCTTTTTTTAATATATTTTTTATTTAAGTAACATGATCATAGTTGGGTTACAGTCATAACCAGAACACCCCCCCTTCACCAGTGTAACATTACCCCCTCCCCCCTTCCTACCCCCTGCCTGTATTCGAGACAGGCATTCTACTACAATTATTTGTTTTTAAGTTCAGTAAGTTGTATTTTTTTTTCTTAAAGGATAAGAGTAAAAAAATATATAGTAAAGATGTGACAGTGGCAATCGCTATTGTTTGCATTGGTCCAGAAAATGGAGAAAATGGAAAAAAATCCTTGGCCTGATTACAAAAAGACCTCACCCCAGAAGTTTATTGGCATAAGACAGACTCTGGGTTCCAGGCATACCAGTCCATCAAACCCGAGTCATTCTCCGTGGTCTCGGTGAAACTTTTTCACACTTTAGCTATTGTTGGTATCAGATTCTTATATTTAAAGAGTCTGGATTCTGTGCATTTCTTTCATTGATGTCAGGCTGATGTGGAGCATCCTCTAGTTTCAGCATACCATTAAATGTGGAGCGATCTGCCCTGCATGCAGACTGTTGCTGACTCATCTGGGTGTTGGGAGCACTCTTTGGAGTAAGTCAATGCCAAAGCAGTGGTAGGTCTTCCCTGGTAGAGGCTTGGATCCTGGTAATGTTAAAGACAATTGTGGTTGTTTCCATAGATGGTATCCATTGTTCAGGTGTGTGTGGGCAATGCCCATTCTTCTGAGGCCTAAGCCAATGTTATGCCAACATTATGCCAATGTTCAGGGTAAAAGGCCTAGTTACATTACCAAATTTGTGTTCCCATTTCTATTAGATAAGAACTTATTTGCATATGTATTATTTTCCCATTTTAATGTGCCTATGCAAAAGAGAGGCAATGCCACAAGATATTGTTGGTGCATCTGGGGGCCGATGAATAAAGTCCAACATTCCCCGTAACTTGGTTCAAACTTGAAATCTATAGAGATACTCTTCTATCAGTACTGCTTATAAAACAGATCTCAAAGAGGGAAAAATCAAACAATCAAATAACAAGTCCAGTGGGCAAAATTTTCACTATATGAAGATGTTCAAAAGGAGTTGTAGATGTTAAGGGAATACATCTGAGATATACAAAGGAGATACACGTGTCCCTTTTATGTTTTAAAAATAGTCAAAAGGGAGGGGGGTGTTTCCAAGACACCACTTTGGTCTGTGATTGGGACAAGCGAAGAGCAAATGGAGCATGTCCTTCCCTTGTTGCCTGCTGAAGCTTCCGACTCCCCAAGAGGCGTTTGCTTCCTAATTGCTGGAAGTTGAAAGTTCATGAGTCCCCTCCCAGCCCCTTTCAGGAACAAGGAAGCCTGGGGTCTCTTTTAAATTGCACCTGGCTGGAACCCACTTGCTCTAACTCTGAGCAGGTGTCCAGGAATAACCCTGGGGACGGGAAGGAAGGAGAGAGAAGGCTGTGGAAGGCAGCCGAGGCTGCAACTTCACCTTATCTTGGCCAAAAAGCCTACAACATGGAACCTTGCAGTGACGTGTTGCCTGCTGAAGCTTCAGACTCTACCCAAAAAAATACTGTGAAAGATATGTAATCCACCTTGGCCAAAACAAAAATCATTAGTACAGAAAAATGGTTAAATGTGGAGTAACAAGAGATGGGAGTGAGGGAGTAAAGGAATAAAACGAGCTCATGGACGCCTTTCAGATTATGACAGGCAGATGAAACACAATGATATCCAAATATTTGTTATAGTGTACCGCGCGGGGGTTTCCCAATGGACAGGTTTGATATGGAAACTTCCCTGGTAAGTCATAAAGCCAGAACCTATTGTGCTGCTATTCCCACCTCGCTGACTTGCCCAGCCATGTGGCCAGGAAAAGCCCCTGGAGTTCCAGAGGAAGGAGGTAGAGGGGTGCTGTGGTGACCCATGTCCCGCACCCCTTCCTAGGCCTGGTTAAAGAGGCCTTGGCATGGTGGGCTGCCAAATGCCATGCTGGCAGAACTTCCTACTCTTTCCTCTCTTAAGAGAATCAACACTCTAGGGGCCAGGCGGTGGCGCTGGCGCTGGCGGTAAGGTGCCTGCCTTGCCTGCGCTAGCCTAGGACGGACCGCGGTTCGATCCCCCGGAGTCCCATATGGTCCCCCAAGAAGCCAGGAGCAACCTCTGAGCGCATAGCCAGGAGTAACCCCTGAGCGTCACAGGGTGTGGCCCAAAAACCAAAAAAAAAAAAAAAAAAAAAGAGAATCAACACTCTCAATTCTAGTTTCATTTGGAAATAGTCTATTAAAAGAATTAGTTTTTATAATGTAATCATTGAAAACTAGAGCTGCAAAAAAGATCTTACTTTATAGCTGCAAAAAAGATCTTACTTTATAGCACCCTTAAGATTAAATGTACAGGGGCCGGAGCAGTGACGCAGACCTAGGTCGGACCACAGTTAGATCCCTGGCATCCCATATGGTCCCCCAAGCCAGGAGCGATTTTTTTAAAAATATATATAAAATATTTAAGCACCAAGATTACAAGCATGATTGTAGTTGGTTTTCAGTCATAAACAGAATACCCCCTTCATCAGTGCAACATTCCCACCACCGAAGCCCCTGATCGCCCTCCCCCCCTCCCCTGCCTGTATTCGAGACAAGCATTCTACTTCTCTCATTCTTTAACATTGTCATTCTAGTTGTTAGTGTAATTATTTTCTTAACAGCGTTCACCACTCTGTGGTGAGCTTCAAGTTGTGAGCCGGTCCTTCCGGCCCTTCCAGTCCTTAACTCTATTGTCTCTGGGCCTTATTACAATAATGTCTTTAATTTTTCTTAAAACCCATAGATGAGTGAGACTATTCTGTCTCTCTCTCTGTCTCTCTCTCTCTTTCTCTTTCTCTCTCTGTCTCTTTCTCTCTGTCTCTCTCTGTCTCTCTCTCTGTCTCTCTCTGTCTCTCTGTCTCTCTCTCTCTCTCTCTCTCTGATTTATTTCACTCAGCGTAATAGATTCCATGTACATCCACGTATAGAAAAATTTCATGACCTCATCTCTGCCAGGAGCGATTTCTGAGCACAAAGCCAGGAGTAACCCCTGAGCACACACCGGGTGTGCCCTCAAAAACAAACAAAGCAAAACTAAATGAAAAGATTAAATGTACAAAGGCTTATGAATGTCAAAAGACATCTGGGCCACTGGAGAAGACATCAACAAGAAGAAGCTTGCCCCCTTGGCAACCATTCTTTAAATGGGGTATTTGGAAAACTGTATATAAACTTAACTTGGCAGAAGAAAGTTGATTCTTCCTGAGACATAGACTTTCTTAGTTTAGGGTACATTTCCCCACTCTGGAGCATGTATTTCTCTCTTTGTCTCTCTCTCTGTCTTTCTCTCTGTCTCTCTTTGTCTCTCTCTCCTTCCCTTTACTTACAAAATAAACTTGTTTTACTGAAGAAAAAAAAAGAAACAAAAATGAGAAATACGTTAGAGAGAAAAATTGGACTTTATGATCACATGCAGGAAGCCAAGCATTTGTTCTCTCAACATTACTTGTTGGGATGGAGCAGAGGCGTATCATGCATTGTGGTGGGGACTGCTCCTGGCTCAGTGTCAAGGGGATACTGTGTCAGTGCTCAAGAGACCAGGGATGTTGTGAATCAAACCCAGAGTCCCATACATGGCAGGCAAGTGCTCTACTACTGAGCTATATCCCCACTAAATTGTTGTGGGGGTGTTTGTTTTTGGGCGACACCCATTGGTGCTAAGGGCTTAGCACGTAGAGATAACTCCTGTAGGGTTTGAAAGAACTTATAGGGTGTGGGAGATCAAACCCAGTTTGGTCTTTTACAAGACAAGTTCCCTTCCATATTATTCTGGCCACCAGAGTTTTAGCCTCAATCTTTTTCTTTCTTCCAACTGTAGTTAGGACATTTGAGAGACCAATGACGTTATTCTCCCCTCATTACTCTTTCCTCTGTTGTCCTGAGCCTCACCAGTGGACCCAACAAAGCCAGGCACCAATGGGAGGCAGCTTTTAATGCTGGGCATTGAAAATAGGAAACAGATATTTGTTTCTGGAACTTGCTGGAAATCAGACAGATTTGCCAGTGATTTGGCACATCAACAAATCAGCTGAAGAAAGCCTGGGCATTGGAGAATAAGGTTTGTCAATTAGAAAGACGAGAGCAGCTCCGGAAGCTGGCGAGGAGCTGCCCTTTGCAACAAGGTCAGTGTCTCATTTCTCCAGGGAACTGAGTAATAGACATAGACTTGCAGGCCAATGGAGAAAAAGCTTAGAGGGCAAGGCCTCCATGAATTCCCCAATAGGAAGCAGCTTTGCTTTCTCTGTCTCTCAGGGCACTGCACCAACAAGTCAGTTTCTGGGAAAACAAGTGTCGGTGCCAGCGCCTGGTGAGGCTTCCACAGCTGCTCTTTCAGAGACAGGTATTCAAACCCTTGGCTTGTGACTTAGGAGTCCTCCTCTGGGAGTTTAGGGGGTGTTTTCAAAGCAGGTGACAGTGGCTCACAGGTTCGGGGACCAGACTGTGCCCACTGGGTGGACTCACTTTTGGAGCTGGTTATTCTTAACTACCACTTATTTTCCATCTCTTTTGGTGAGTCTGAAAAAGCAGTAGGTCAGGGGAGGCTGATGGGAGATTAGCAAGGGGACAGGAGGCCCTCAGACTTGCCTCCTCGGGCTGGTGTATTCCTCCCCTCTGCCCTCACCAATCCCCCTCCCCCAGTCTATCCAGCTAGCCAAAGCTGCAGAGCAAGCAAAGGAACTAAAGAAATAGCTTTTCTGCAGCTCTAGTTCTTTTTTTCTTTCTTTCTTTTTTTATTGCTGCTCAAAAAACAGAAATTCTGTAAAGCCCACAGACTTCCAGATTCTTTTCTATTTTTAGGCCAGAGCTTGTGGTTCTCAGAGCTTTCTCCTGACTCCTGGTTCAGAGATCACTCTTGATGGGCTTAAGGGACCACTCTAGAGTGTCAGGGATCTAACCTTGGTGACTCCCATGCAAAGTGAATGTTCTACCTGCTAGACTATCACTCTAGCTCGACACCCAGATTCTTACAAAGGGATGTGTGGGTGACTGTGATTTGTGCCACATGACCCTGCACTCAGGCTTATCATCCAGGAAGTGACAATATGCCAAGCACAGATTGATGGGCTAGCTGAGTCGAAGAGGCTAACTTGGGGTAAGAACATTGTGTCTTAGGTATATCATATCATGACCACTGAGCTAATTGCAGCATTTCTCTTTCTCTGAAGTATTAACCTAGAGCTGGAGAGTGAGAGTGAGAGGGAAGGAAGAAAAGAAGGAGAGAAGGAGGAGAGTAGGAGGGGTGAGAGGGAGAAAGGGACAGAGAGAGAGAAAGAGACAGAGATAGAGAGAAAGGAAAGAGGACATACAGCAAGGGTGCCACTATGAACAAGGACACTGACCGTGGAGGACTCCTGCAGCTCAACAGCCATCATTCCTGTCCTAGGACCCAGTGTCAGGATACTCAGCCTAAGGGGTGTCTGCTACCAGCAATTTCACAGAACTCTTGTCAAGAGCCTCCTTTAGGAAACGGCTTCAATAAATCTCTCCATCAAAATTGGCCTGCCATTGAGGGAGTTGAGTGAGACTTGTAGAAATTGGACCATTCTCTAGGTTACAGAATCAGCACCTAATGGGGACACAAAGGAATCTAGGCTCTTTTCTCCATAGCCTACTCTGGGATTGAGGCAATTTCAGGCATATGATTAGGAGGTGTGGTGCTGGGAGAGACTACTACAACTATGGGTGGAAAGCTTGTTTCTAATTAGAGTGAGAAAGACTAAATTCAATGTTTCAATCTTGCTGCCATTTACTGTTTCTTAAAAGATTGATCACAAAAAATTATATCATATGTTTACATATGAACTGGATAGATAGCTTGGTGGGCTGAGCACATGCTTTGTTTGCAGAGGACCCAACTTGGTCTCTGACATTGTACGGTGGCTCCTTGAACACTACTAGGAGTGATACCCAAGTATGGAGCTAGGAATAACTCCTAAATATTGACAAAATGAGACTCAATAATAGGAAAATGTTTTTTACTTTATTTTTTTTGTAAAATTTTTATTTTTTGGTTTCTCGGGCCACACCCGTTTGATGCTCAGGGTGTGCTCAGGCTAAGCACTCGGAAATTGCCCCTGGCTTGGGGGGACCATATGGGACACTGAGGGATGGAACCGAGGTCCTTCCTTAGCTAGTGCTTGCAAGGCAGACACCTTACCTCTAACGCCATCTCGCCAGCCCTGTTTTTTTACTTTATTTAAAGAAAAATGCAACATATAATTGACATAGTTGACCATAATATACTTGTTAGTAAAGTGAAAGCAAAGTTATTGGAGAAAAAAGAAAAATTAAAAAAGAGAAAAGAAGAGAAGAAAGTTAAAAATAAAAAAAGAAGGCAGTAGAAAGTACATTTGTGAAATTATTGTATCTCCAATAAAGTCGATACAATGGCAGAAGAGCTAGTAGGCTCTTAAATAGTAGGCTGCTAAATTGATATGTTCCTTTAAGGATGTCAGCATCAAGCAAATGAAGTAGTCCAGAAATTCAAAGCACTATTACTGATACTACAACATTTTTGGGAGGCCACAACCAGCAGTGGTCAGGGTCCTGGCTCTGCTCTCAGAAATCGTTCCTGGCAGGCTAGAGAGGCCCTCTGGATTGCCAGGGGTTCAACCTAAGTCCGTCCCGGGTAGGCCACGTGCAAGGCAAATGCCCTACTGCTGTGCTATCACTCCAGCCCCATGATATTACAACTTTTAGGTGCGTGTACTCAGCTGCCAGGCATCCTGGAAGAAGGAAGATATGCGGGAAGGTGCCTCACTCATTCCAAAAAGTTCTGGTGTTAGCAGCTCAAAAATCTGTGTACCTGAAGTTTGGTCAGCTTAGTGACCCCAAAAGGAATCTAGAGGGATGATGTGGCAGGGCCATCATGATTCTGGGCAATGGAGGCAACAGGTGTGGCTTCAGCAGAGCCTACCCTCTCCTCCCAAGAAGGGCAGTTTTCTCTGTGTGGTTACAATGAACTCATGATATTTCATAGCTTGGTTTACATTTCATTAGAGAAAAGAGTGATCTATTGAACTGGATGGGTTTGAACGTGGGAAAACAATTTTTTTGGGGGGGGGGGGTCACACCCGGCGGTGCTCAGGGGTTACTCCTGGCTGTCTGCTCAGAAATAGCTCCTGGCAGGCACGGGGGACCATATGGGACACCGGGATTCGAACCAACCACCTTAGGTCCTGGATCAGCTGCTTGCAAGGCAAACACCGCTGTGCTATCTCTCTGGGCCCGGAAAACAATTTTTTAAGTAAAAGTTTTATATTAGTCTACAGAAGTTTAGTGGGTTATTTAATATTATTGAGTATAAATAGGATTCACTGCACCAACCATCAGAGTTCCAGTGCCATTCCCCACTAAAAAACCCCACTATCCAATTTGGTGATGGGAATCCCCCCTGATTTTATGTAAATATGTACCTAAAATATTATTGTCAACAATATGTAAGCCACTATGATCAAAATAAAAATTATATTAAAAAAACCTACAATCCATTGATCACCATTTTACTCTCTTCCTTAGAACACTGCTATAGTTTTCATTGAGCTTAGGGGTTAGTTTTATTTTTTTTCCAATTTATGTGCTTTAGTCACATTGTTATTAAAAACTACTTGATAGGGCCAAGTTTACATCAGGTAAAGGGCTTGACTTGCACTGAGAGGACCCTAGTTCAACCTTTCAGTCCCTAGAACCTGGTTAGGAGTGATCTCTGAGTGCAGAGCCAGGAGTAATCCCTGAACACTGTCAGATTTGATCCCCAAACACAAACACAAACACCTCTCTGTAACAGAAGGAGTAGGCTCTCAATTGCCTATAGGGGTTTCTCAAGGTCTGCTTCACAATGGTTTCTGAGAGCCAAGATCCAACTCCCTTATTCTACTCACAAGTGTTCCCTAAATTATGCCTCAGCTAAAATGGCTTAGCAAAGGGAGAGAGTAAAAATCATCTCCCGCCAAACAACACTTCCCATGTGTTGTGTGTTCTATAAAGTAAATCCAGGGGCCAGAGAGGTAATACAGTGAGTAAGGAACTTTTCTTGTACACAGTCTACCCGGATTAGATCACTGGAAACACATAGTTCCTTTGTTCAGTCATAAGTGATCGTTGGTCCTCATTAAAATGTGGTCCCCAAACAACCAAGTTGATAATAAAATAAATAAAAGCAATTCCAGGCCAGTTTTTCTCCGCTGTCTAAAACTCGCGCTTATGACCCATATCCCAATTAACTACTCTAATTCCAACAATCAGAAAATGTTGGCGAAATCTTGTTTGTGCTTTTTTGGAGGGACTTAAGGGGGATTTGCTGGGTGGGGGAGCAGTCATAGGTGCTCATAGCTTATTCCTGACTCAAGGTTCACTCAAGGTTCTGACTCAAGGTTCACTCCTGGCAGGGTTTGGGGGATTGAATCTTGGTCTGTGGCATGCAAGGCAAATGCCCTAAACACTGTACTATCTCTCTCTCACAGAGGAAAGGTCTTATTTTGACAGGCTGGGGAACTTTAGGAAAAAATGCCAGGGGCTAGCCCCATCCTACCTAGACCAATCAATCGTACACACTAGGCTCACTGTCTGCCCTTTGCCTCTTCACAGGTGCATGGAGACAGTTCGGGTTTCAGTGGTGGGTGCAGGCGTGATGGGGCTCTCCACGGCGTTGTGTATTTCCAAGTTAGTTCCTGGATGCTCCATCACGATCATTTCAGACAAGTTTACTCCCCATACTACGAGCGACGTGGCAGCTGGGATGCTTATTCCTCACACTTACCCAGGTGAGAGAGGGATTAAAACTAGCTGTCAGCCAGGACGGATGTTGGACACAATTATGTTGGTGCTCCATGCCGGACAGCTGGGTGGGTGATCATCGTGGGGTGCAGACTTCACATCTCATTAGTGTACCTCCTAAGAAAGAGTCGATTATGCCAGGGGACAACAAAACAACCTCAAAATCTTTTTTGTTTTGTTTTGTTTTGTTTTTCGGGCCACACCCTTTTGATGCTCAGGGGTTACTTCTGGCTACGCGCTCAGAAATTGCCCCTGGCTTGGGCGGACCATATGGGACACCGGGGATCGAACTGTGGTCCTTTCCTTGGTTAGCGCTTGCAAGGCAGACACCTTACCTCTAGCGCCACCTTGCCGGCCCCACAAAATCTTAATAATAATAATAATCAAAAAAAAGCTTTGTTTCTTGCACACATTATAGATGAAGCATCATTGAGTGTTCTGCTAGTTACATTACAGGTTACTGTAATGTCAGTAACCATGCCTGGGAAAAGGGGAGCCTGGAGGAGCTTTAGTGAAACCAAGGCCACAGCTCATTGGCCAGAGCTGGTCACATGTATCCCATCCCATGAGTCACCTGGTATGGCCCAAAAACCAAAAAAAAAAAAAAAAAAAAGACAAATTCTTTAAGACAAGTTGACAGTTTGGAGAATTTGGTAAAACTGTGCAAAAAGCTACAAAATTGGTAATCTAAGTCTTTCCATGACTATTAGTAAGGATAGAATTAGGCAATAAATCATTTGTAATTGGACTAAAATTAATTCTAAACCAGTATAGATGTCGTTAGGCCTGAAGATGCATTTGGTGGTTTTATTGTAATTATAGGGGTAATAACATTATTATGTTATATTATTAATTTACATAAAAATAAAGTAAATTTTATTAAATATAATTTGCTAACAAGTATAATTAACAAATAATATTTTATAAATGATTAAATTTATATTTAATAATAAGATATCCACTGTACTCAGGGCTACTCCTGGCTTTGTGCACAGGGAACCATGCATTTTCAGGGATTAGACTGAGTCCTCCTGCTAGGCAAGCAAATACTTCTGCTAGGTAAGCAAGCCCTTTGAACTTTTTCACCCAGGCCATTCTGATTATTTATAATTAAAAAAAAAAGTTAAATTCAGGGTCCAGAGCTGGAGAGATAGTACAGTGGATAAGGAACTTGCCTTGCCTGCATCTTACCAGAATTCAATTCCCAGCATCCCATATAGTCCTCCATGCACATCCAGGAGTGATTCCTGAGTGCAAAGCCAGGAGCAACCCCTGAATATTGCTGAGTGTGGCCCACAAACAAGAAATTTATTTTTAATAAATAAAAAATAAATAATTTTAAAACTGAATTGCCATGAGATACAGTTAGAAAATTGTTCATTACTGAGTTTCAATCATACACCCATTCCTTCACTAGTGCACATTTCCAACCACCAATGTCCCAGCCCTTCCCCATGTAGGCAACATTTTCCTCTCTCTCTCTCTGTTTATCTATCTGTTTCTCTCTCTCCCCTACCTCTCCCCTCCTCTTTCCCTCCTATTACTCCTCTCTTTCTTTTTTTTTCATTTTAAGTACTGTGGTTTGCAATATTGTTACTGAATGGGTATCATGCATTATTTCTTTATCTCAGCACCTGGTTCTTGTCCACAGTGATCATTTCCAACTATTATTATACACAAAGACAATAAAAATGAGGGCCAGGGGTACTGGGCCAGGAGGACTGATCCATGATAGAAATCTTGCCACAAAGAGTGAAAGAGTGCAGTTAGGGCAAAGAAGGGACCACTATGACAATGGCAGTTGGAAATAAATTTTTTTTTAAATATGGCTATGCATACTTTCTATTCCATAGTCATATGAAATGGGAGAATGACTAGAAACCCAAACCATTTTGCAACTAATAAAGTTTATCCTTATCTTCATTTCATTTACATTCTCATTTCTATTTATTAATTTTATTTTTTTCTGTTTTACTAAAGCAGTATATACACTTAAAAGTCAAATGGCTACAAGATTTATTATAAATCTCAGCAATCTGATAGTCCTGTAGGAACTGTCTGGACTTTTAATCCATACCCCTCATTCTTTCCCTTAAGTAGCCTCTGAGTTTCTCATGGTTATATGGCTCCCTTTCATGTCTCTGAAAGAAAGCAGTTCTTTCTGGAGTTGCTATTAATTAGTCTCATACTTGAAATTCTTCCACCAAATCCCTTAGCCTTTTCCAATCTTGCCTATCATTATTTTTGTCTGCCTGCCTGCCTGCCTGCCTGCCTGCCTGTCTGTCTGTCTTTGTTTTACTTTCTGAGAGATGTCTAACTTTTGGGGGGAGGCACATCCTGCAGTGCTCAGGAGTTACTTCTGGCTCTGTGCTCAGAAATCGCTCCTGGCTTGGGGGACCATATTGGATGCCAGGGATCAAACCCTCATCTTTCCTGGGTCAGCCATGTGCTAGGCAAATGGCTTATCACTGTGCTACCACTTTGGCCCTATGTCTCCATTTTTTTTTATCTCAAACTTTTCTTTTTGAAAGAATTGTGATCAACAGAGTCCTTCATAGTTGAATTTCAGATATACAATGAGTCAGGGCTCTTCCCACCACCAGTGTCAACTTATGTCCATTACAGGACCCAGAGTGCATCCTATCCCATCACCCAGCCTTTTTTTTTTTTTAATTTTTTTATTTAAACACCTTGATTACATACATGATTTTGTTTGGGTTTCAGTCATGTAAGGAACACCACCCATCACCAGTGCAACATTCCCATCACCAATGTCCCAAGTCTCCCTCCTCCCCACCCGACCCCCGCCTGTACTCTAAACAGGCTCTCCATTTCCCTCATACATTCTCATTATTAGGACAGTTCAAAATGTAGTTATTTCTCTAACTAAACTCATCACTCTCTGTGGTGAGCTTCCTGAGGTGAGCTGGAACTTCCAGCTCTTTTCTCTTTTCTCATGAAGCATCTTCTGATTTCATCTCACCATTAGATGGCAAGGTAGGGAAACCTTGTTGCTGTTTCCTCTTCATCAGGGTGGCATATGAACTTACCCTGGAGCAAGGGGTGCCAGAGTGGCATTAGGGCATCCTCTGGAGGAGTTTTATTCTTGGTTCTGGTGCAGGAAATTGTGCCAGTTCTAAAGTTGGGATCTGGGATTCGGGGTTGGACGGTCAATGTCTGATCAATTGAGGCCTATCTCAAGTCCCTATGGCAAATGTTCGGGGTGAAAGATGCCATTGCACTATAAAATTTATGGATTCTTGACCCTATTAGATAAGAACTTCTTTCTATATATAAGATTTACCCCATTTTAGTATGCCTATGAAAGAAGGAACAACCATATGATATTATTGGTGCATTTTGGGTTAAAAATAACAAGCCAGACAGTCTCTATGCCCTGGTTTTGACATGAGCTTGTATTCCAAGCAAAACTTTTCTACTAGAATTTCCTACTAAACAGATTCAAAATAAAAGGGGTGATGTGTAGCTACCTATATATATTGCAATAAATACCAATAATTATAATTATTAAGAAAATGCATCTTCAGAAACATACAAGGAAAGAATAGATATGGTTTCTCCCAGTGTCTTTTTGATACTCTGGTTCTCAGGAAGGAACTGATTAGAACCACAGTCACTATTATTGATTTCTTTTCTGTCCCACTTTGCTTTTCTCCATGATTATAGACATCCCCATTCCCAAGCAGAAGCAGTGGTACAGAGAGACCTTTGACCACTTGTTTGGAATTGCCAATTCTGCAGAAGCTGGAGATGCTGGTGTTCATCTTGTGTCTGGGTAAGAGTGAAAACTCTGTTATTTGAGAATTTAGAACTCTTATCACAGACTTTAGAAGTATCCCTAAATAACTCAATATGACAAGTTATAATATGCATTTGACTTTGGGACTATATTACTTTTTTATTTTAATGTATCACACACATCCATGACTGATCCATACCAATCAGTGATTGGGCCACTGATGATGATGCTTGACCTAACAGTTCAGTGCTCAGATTGAACAGTCTCAGGGTCTCCAGCACCACACATCCAGGAACTAAAGAATCCTCAGGGATTGAACTCAGGACAAAGACAATGGCTTCCATGTTCTGTCTCACTGAGCCATATTATGGCCTATAAACATTCACCTTTTACATAAACATTATATTTTTCATTAAAAGTGCTATTCTGAATCTTCTTGGAGGTTATGTGGTGATTTGCAAATATGGCTAAAAACCCTAAAATCAAGACCCAAGAGATAGTATAGGAGTTTAGGTGCCTGCCTTCTATGTGGTCTACTTGGCCAATCCTTGGCAACACATTGTACCTTGAACATTGTCAGGGGAAGCCTGGAAGTCCCTGAGCACTATCAGGGTGGTACTGGTAGTCCTTGCAACACGGGCCCAAGTACCATCCCATCCTCAGGATATCATATTGAATTGTTTACTTGGTTGGCTGAAGATTGCTAGGAGTGCCACTGACCTGGTCCCCTGAGCATTACTTGTGAAGTTCCTTTTCCCCAGAAAACAAATGTCTTTGGCCTGATATGGGAACAGTTGTAGAGTTCCTATATCTAGAGGTTACTTATTTAGTTATCACTAAAAGTATCTTTTGAAATGTCCTTTGAAAAGTATTTCTTAAAAGCAGAGTATAAGGGCAGGAGAGATAGTTCAGGGGTTAAGGCAGTTGCCTTGCATGAAGCCAACTCTGATACCTCTAGCCCAGTTGATGGAAGGGGCAGAAGGGCCTCCTGATCACTCTTTGGAGACTCTCAAAACAAAACCACAATAAAACACATAAAAATCGTACGCACATCTATTTGATGTTTACTGTTCTATTTTATTTCAGAAGAAATGTATCAGTAAGCTAAGCTAAAGAATTTGTAATAAATGGTATCAGTATCTTGGTTTTTTGGCTAAGATCAAGTGTAGTATCTGATTCTGTCAGTTGAAAATAAATCTTGTATGACATTTTTAACACAAAATAGCATATAAACTATGACAATCTTTATCTTTTTAAGCAGGGATTACTAACCATCTTTTAACTTATGCCTTTATCATTAGATGTTATCATTTGACACAACACATGTTGATAGTATTATCGGTTTGATAGCACAATCATTCCTAACAGTCCTTTAAAGAGTAGAGAGATGTTTGTCCTTTTTAAATTCTCAAAGCCACTGCTCTTTTTGCTAATGATAAAAAAATTCTTTTTCCTTTTTTTGAGTTTTGGGGCCTCACCCAGTGGCACTCAGGAACTACTCCTGGCAGTGCTTGGGGAATCGTTGGGATCAGGAATCAAACCCAAGCTCTTACATGCAAAGCATGCACTCCACTCCACTGGGATCCCTTTTCATCCCTCTTTATTATTCTTAAAAACAATTCAGCCCAGAGAGATAGCACAGTGGCGTTTGCCTTTCAAACAGCCGATCCAGGACCAAAGGTGGTTGGTTCAAAGGTGGTGTCCCATATGGTCCCCTGTGCCTGCCAGGAGCTATTTCTGAGCAGACAGCCAGGTGTAACCCCTGAGCACTGCCAGGTGTGGCCCAAAAACCAAAAAAAAAAAAAAAAAAAAAAAAAAACCCTCAATTTTTTATAAGGGCCACACTTTCTTGTAGTTAGAGGCCATCAAGGCTATTCCTAGTAATGCTTAAGAAAGGACGAAGGTTTGGGGTAGAGTGGTCAAACACAGGGCCTCACAAACAATACATAGGCATGTGCTCTACTACATGAACTGGTCCAACACCCCTTTCCCTTCTCCTCTAAGTGCTTTCTCTCTTGAGAGTAGGCTGTCTGCTTGCATATTTCTCTTGGTGTAGGTGGTACCTGCATCTGACAGATTTCTACTCTGGTCCTCTCATATTAATTCACTATCACTAACACCAATGTTATGTTGATGCCACTCGTCTCCAAGGGTCTTCCTCAAGGCAGCAGCTTCAAGACTTTTCTCTAGCACCAGCTGATTATTTGCATAGAAAACTGGTTCTTATTGACCTATGGTCATACTTGAGTTTTGTTGAAATCCAACATAACTCACTCTAATTCATAATCTTTGGTTCTGAAAAACATTGGAAACAGCTGTGTCCAAAATTCAAATATGCCTACATGAGTAAGGGTTTGTCATCATTGAGGATCTAAGAAAGATAATTAATTTTAAACTACTCTAAAAGGGAATTATGTTTGCCTCATTTAAATGATTTTTGTCCCCCCTGCTTCCAAGGAGAACTTGATTCTGTCAAGCAAATACAAGTGCATGAAAATATTGTGTCTTTGGTAGAAGTACACAAGAGTCTTATTCATTGATTCACTCTTCCAAGACAATGTGGTTAGTATTCACTACTATCAGGTACTTCCCTGAGTGTTAATGATCTAGAAATGAGCAATTTTAATCCATACTAACTAGAATGCAGCAGATGCACTATAAATAATGATAGAGTGGTTTTTCCCCTTTGACACTGCTGTTATAAGCAGGGACTGTGCACCACCAGGATGACACACTTTGTGGATGGGGGAAGTGCCAGAACCAAACTTGAGACCTGGAGAGCAAATCTTGTGATTGAGCCACATCTCTAGGCCTGTTGAGTGAATTTTTAAGAAAGCCGAGATCACAACTCTGCTTAAGAGATCAAGATTCTGATGGACTTAGGACTGGGTTTTTTGTTTTGTTTTGTTTTGTTTTGTTTTTGGTTTTTGGGCCACACCCTGTGACGCTCAGGGGTTACTCCTGGCTATGCGCTCAGAAGTTGCTCCTGGCTTCTTGGGGGACCATATGGGACGCCGGGGGATCGAACCGCGGTCCGTCCTAGGCTAGCGCAGGCAAGGCAGGCACCTTACCTCCAGCGCCACCGCCCGGCCCCCAGGACTGGGGTTTAAAAGAAGAAATGTGTTTGAAAGAAGCTTTTCAAATAGTGGGTGATTTGACTTGATGATGTCTAATATATACAGAAGAAGAGTTTTTGCCTTTTTTTTTAGGTCTCTTTGTGGTGGTAGTAGCAGGGGTTAATTTTAAGCAGGTGCTATATGTGAACAGGAAAATATATCTGTCCCATAGAGAATTTCTATTGATTTTAATTAAATTCTTTAAAGCTATCTTTTATTATTTTTAATAACTAAATTCTTTTTTTTTTTTTTGGTTTTTGGTTTTTGGGCCACACCCGGCGGTGCTCAGGGGTTACTCCTGGCTGTCTGCTCAGAAATAGCCCCTGGCAGGCACAGAGGACCATATGGGACACCGGGATTCAAACCAACCACCTTAGGTCCTAGGTCAGTTGCTTGCAAGGCAAATGCCACTGTGCTATCTCTCTGGCCCCAGATTCTTTAACTGAGTCACTGTGAGATACACAATTACAAAGTTGTTCATGATTGATTTTCAGTCATATATTGTACAACACCCTTCATCAGTGCACATTTCCCACCACCAATGTCCCCAGTTTCCCTCCCTCCCTTCCCCTTGCCCTCCTCCCTTGCATGCTTTTATGGCAGACATTTTCCCCCACCTCTCTATTCCTTTTTTTCCTTCTAGACACTGTGGTTTGCAATATTGTTACTGAAGGGGGAATCATGCATATCACTTTACCTCCTTTCAGTACCAAGTTCTTCTCTGGAATGATCATTTCTAACCATCATTGTCATAGTGGTTCCTTCTCTGCCCTAATTGCACTCCCTGCTCTTTGTGGCAAGCTTCTCATGGACTGGTCCCCTTGGCCCTCATCTTTATTATCTTTGGATGTTAATTCCATATTATTATTTTTTAATACTCCATAAATGAGTAAAATAACTCTATGTCTATCCTTCTTCCTCTGACTCATTTTGCTCAGCATAAACTCTTCATATAAATCCATGTATAAGGAAATTTTATGACTTTGTTGTTCTTAACAGCTGTACAATAGTCCATGATGTAGATATACCATAGTTTCTTTAACCATTTACCTGTTCTGGGACACTTGAATTGTTTCCAGATTATGGAAATTAGTGAATAGTTCTGATATATATATATATATATATATATATATATATATATATAGCAGTGCAGTCTTTTAAATCATTGGCCAGACCCTGAGCCTTGATAACTATTCTACAATTATCTTTTTGTTTTGGGGTTATGCCCCATCTAACAGTATTCAGGGGCATGCCCCATAGCAAGTGATCAGGGACCATATGACCATGTAGTGCTGAGATCAAACCTGGGAGTACAGCATACAAAGGTTAGCTCCAGCCCTTTAAACTTCAGGTTCTTTTCTTTTCTTTTTTCTTTTCTTTTCCTTTCTTTTCTTTTTCTAGGAAAGAGGGAACTTCAGAAACCTACATACCCTCTTATTTTTTTAAAATCAGAAAATAAACTAATAACATGTATATTTCATAAAAATGTGTGGACATATTTGTGGGGAGTCATGAGAATGGAACAGGTTAATGTTGATTGTGGGGTGAGAGAGCAGATGGACTTGAGAAATGCCTAAGAGATTTGATAGTCAATGGCTTAGTATGGAAGGAGAGTCAAAAAGATTTTGAGATTTTAGGTGTTACCACTGGGTGGAGAAGGGACCATTTTTAGAGTTGGATAAGGTTAGTGGAAAGGTTGCAGAGAAGTAGGAGAGTTTGTGTATAAACCAGGAAGGGATACATACCTATGAAAACTAGGAATCATATTTCTAGATCTGGTTTTGATGCTCAGGAGCATGAAGAAGCACTGGACATGAGGCCTTCTGGGTGATCGACAGAGGATGGCAAGGCTATGGGAGAGAGCAATCTCATCCAAGGAGAGTGCACAGAATGGGAGGGTTTGGCAGTATAAAACACTAATTCCTTTTATGAAGTGGTAGAGTGGATTATTCAAATATATACTTGTCACATAATGACAGTGTCATTGGCGATTATATATACTCAAATGATTTTCATCGCTTACTTAAAGCAGTCATTATTTATAATATTTTTCCTGTTGATAAGGACAATATAACACTTATATATTTTATTGTTCTATCACAGGATTCTTGTTACTTAATGGCTGTTATCACTGTAGCTTTGACTACTTTCAACCATGCCAGTGATTTATCCATTAAAAGCAGGAGTACTCTTGCCAACTTCTCACCTCCCTCAGAGAGTGAAACTGAGTGACCTTTACCTTAATTTGCGATTTATATCCATTTTACTTGCACACCTGCCATGGCTTACTCTTATGTAGATATTTGTTCAGAAATGAGGCTACCATTTACATAAGACGGATTGATTCTAATTTATCTAAAGCATTTGGCAAAATAGAACAATATTTTCTCAAAAATTTCAATCAATGGAAGTGAGTACACTTGATGGGTATGGAAATGGGATTATGTACACATACAACCATTATTAACAGTATTATAAACAAAGAACTTCAATCAATTTAAAAATTAAAAAATTTCATAGTGGGGCAGGAGAGATAGTGTAGTAGGTAAGGCACTTGCATACAACCAACCTGGGTTTGATCTCTGGCATTCCATATGGTTCCCAAGGGATACCTGAAGGCAGAGCCAGGAATAAATCTTGAGAGTCCCTTGGTGTGGGCCAAACAAAAAAAAAATTTTTTTTATAGTCAGGGTGGGGGCAAAGAGAGAACAGGAATTAAGGCACTTACCTTGCATGTAGCCAACCTATATTTAATCCCCAGCACCTTGAGTCCCATCAGGAGTGATTCTGGAGCACAGATCCAAGAGTAAACTCTGACCAGAGCTGGGTGTGCCCCCCACAAATAAACAATAAAAAACTTTCACTGTCATAATGTAAATGAAATCTGGAAGTAATTATTTTATAAAAAATTAAATTTACTTAAAATTATACTACTTTGGGGGCTGGAGCTATAGCATAGCAGGTAGGACATTTGCCTTGCATACAGCTGACCTGAGTTCGATCACTGGCATCCTGTATGGTCCCCCAAGCTCCTATCGAAATAATTTCTGAGTGCAGAGCCAGGAGTAACCCCTGAGTGCCACTGGGTATGACCCAACCTCTGGATGTGAATGCCCAAATAAAAAAGACATACTACTTTTTAAGTGTCTTGTTTCATGATCATTGGAAATTTAGCTACTAAGTAACTGATCCTAAGAGAATAGAAAAATAGGTCTTTCTGTCTATGGGAAAGTTATTCCAAACATGCTTTCTGGAAGCTAGGAGACGACTCAGTGGACAGGGATAGATGCTTTGCATGCACAGAGACCAGAGTTTAAACCAGTGCCCTACATGGCCCCACTGTATCATCAAGTATATCCCTGTTGGCCCCTGAATCACTGAGTTACTGATATGGTAGGCTGAATAGTGCCAGGACTGGCCTCTTGGCCTCCTGAGTTCTGCGTAGCAACTCACTCCCAACCTAAACATGCTTTCCAGATTTTTGCATGGAAATTACTAGAACTTGCTGTCTTATGAAATTTCAGAAATTTTTTTCATCTAATGTCTTTGAGTTGGCAGATATTTCGGAACGTTCCTGCTGAAGAAGTGCCGTTCTGGGCAGATGTGGTTTTGGGATTCCGGAAGATGAGTGAGTCTGAGTTGAAGAAATTCCCCCAACACGTTTTTGGTCAGGCTTTCACAACTCTGAAATGTGAGGGCCCTGCTTACCTGCCATGGTTGGAGAAGAGGTAGGTTGAAAGGACTCATTGCTTTTTCCTCTGTCTCTCAGAGTCATAAATAACCTCCTATCCATTCATCAAATATTGTTGAAGATTCCCCATGGGCCCTTAGAATTCCTTGGCACTGTGTCTTGCTGCTCAGACATAGTGATAGCACAGCAGAAGGGCATTTGCCTTGCACGCTGCCGACCTGGAACAAACCCAAGTTTGATCCCCAGCATCCCATATGGTCCCCCAAGCCTTCCAGGAGTGATTTCTGAGCACAGAGCCAAGAGTAACACCTGAGCGCTGCCAGGTGTGGCCTCAAAACAAACAAGCAAACAAACAAAAAGTCAACCACCACCAAGCACTGAGTGTGTCAGATTTTTCTAGCCTGTGCTTTATGAAGCCTGATTTCTCCCACTAAGACCCACTCATTGGAAAAGTATCTTACTTACACATCAATGAAATGGAGAAGTCGGAATACCATACTTCTAGGTATAAAATTATATCATTTACTCTTTTTTTTTTTTTTTTTTTTTTTTGAGGGGAAGGGTTTGGGCCAGATTCGGTGGCACTCAGGGATAACCCCTGGCTCTGTGCTAAGAAATCACTCCTACCAGGCTGGGGGACTGTATGGGATGCTGGGATTTGAACCATCATCACTTGCAAGGCAAAGGCTCTACCGGTGTTCTATCTTTCTGGCCCCTATCATTTACTCTTATTCTTTGAATGAGAAAAGTCTCCTTAAACTAATTTGGATATTTTCTCTTCAGAGAAAGAAAATTGCTTTATCATTTCTTCATTATAGACAAGAACTCTAAAATTCAGGATTTATCTAAAATTCTGATCAAGGTCAGCCCCCCAACATTTTGGTTTGGTTTTCAGTGAGTTAGGAAATTGTTGCAAGAAACTGTATTTGTGACATACCATTCTATCTCTCTTTAATTGTGAGCTTGTTGCAGGTTATATAGAACATTGGCTATTCAATTTCTAAACCTGTGTATTTAGTAGATGAACAGGAACAGTTTATATCACTGTGGAAACAGTGGCTTGAGGTAAGCAACAGCAACACTGATCTGGTCTAATGCAGGAGAGATGATGATCAAGTCATATTATTCATTAATCCCACAATGCTTTATTGGAGGAGACCAGTGTACATCTGGCTCTGTGCTAGAAGCTATCCATAAAACAGACAATACAATAGCATCACTTTCCTTAGGAAAATCATAATCAATTGAGGATGGTGTGTGTGAGTGTGTGTATATTTGTGTTTCTATATTTTAACAGTCACCATCACACAAACTCTTAAACTGTAGGCAAGGTGGATTGACAGCCTAGAGAAGGTCTTTCAGGCTATCAGGAGCACCAGGAAATATTTTGTTTCCATTTTTTTTAGTTGAATAACCATGAGATATACAGTTACAAAGTTGTTCATGATAAGAGTTTTGGCCATACAATATGCAATACCCATCCCTTCACAGTTCCTGCCAACAGTGTCCCCAGTTTCCTTCCTGCTCTCCCTATCTCACTCCACCTGCCTCGATAGCAAACATTTCTTCTTTCTCCCTTTTCCTTTTCACGTTGTTACTGAAGGGGTATCATGTGTATCATTTTACCTCCTTTCAGCACCTAGTTATTTTAATTTTATTTTAATTACTTTAAACACCATGGTTTTAAAGTTGTTCTTAATACACTTGTACTTTTTCACCCACAGTTACAAAGATGTGCATGATTGAATTTTAGTGTGCAATGTACAAAACCCTCCCCCAGTGCACATTTTCCTCCATGTTCCCAGTTTCTTTCCTGTCTTCCCCCGTATCTGCCTCTGGGGCAGCCTCTCAGTCTCTCTGTCTCTGTCTCTCTCATTCACTCTTTTCCTTTTGACTGTGATTTACAATATTGTTACTGAAGGGGTATCATGTATTATCACTTTATCTCTTTTTAGTACCCAGTTCTTGTCCAGAATAATCATTTCCAATTATTATCATCATCATGATGGTCCCTTCTCTGCCCCGACCCTACTCCCCTGCTCTTTGTGGCAAGCTTCCTGCCATGGATCAGTCTTCCTATCTCGCATCTCTAATGTTTGAGTATGATTACCATCCTGTCTTTTTGTTTATCCCACAAATGAGTGTGATCATTCTAGGCCTATCCCCTCACTCCAATCAATTTCACTCAGCATAATAATCTTCATATCCATCCAAGCAAATTTTGTGACTTAATTTTTTTCAATGACTGCATAATATTTCATTGTGTAGACATACTATAGTTTCTTTTTGGTTTGTTTTTGGGGCACACCTGGCAGCACTCAGGGGTTACTCCTGGCTCAGCACTCAGAAATCACTCCTGGCAGGCTTGGGGGACCATATAAGATGCTGGGAATCGAACTCAGATCCATCCTGAGTCTGCTGTGTGTAAGGAAATGCCCTACCACTGTGCTATCTCTCTGGCCTGTACTATAGTTTCTTTTTTTTTTTTTAATATCTTTAGTTTTTTCCAGATTCTATATATTGTGAATAGTGCTACAGTGAATATAGGAACAGATGCCTTTTCTGCATTGTGTTTTTGAGTTCCATAGAGTATATTCTCAGGAGCTGTATTGCTGGGTCATATAGGAGCTCAAGTTTTAGTTTTTTGAGGAATGCCCATATCGTTTTCCAAAAAGACTGTACCAGCAGTGAATTCACCAGCAGTTAATGAGATTCCCTTTCTTCCTGCATCCATGACAGCACTGATTGTTCTTTTTTTTTTTTTTTTTTTGGATGTGTGCCAGTCTGTGGTGTGAGATGATAGCTCATTGTTGTTTTGATTTACATCTCCCATCACCAGGAAGTATTTTTGTAACTTTCTAAGTGCTGTTTTTTTTATCTCTTGGCACTTTGTTTTTCTTGTGTAAGTTCCAGTTTCAAGACTCCTATTCTTTGGTTCCTGGTTCACTGACCCATAAACCACAGGCTGTTTGTGAAATGTGTACATGGATTAACTCAGGACCATTTGAATCATTATGGGGTTGATTAAAGTTCAAGTTCTGTGCTGAGTTGTGTTTTTG
This sequence comes from Suncus etruscus, assembly GCF_024139225.1. NCBI lineage: Eukaryota > Metazoa > Chordata > Mammalia > Eulipotyphla > Soricidae > Suncus > Suncus etruscus. The sequence continues at coordinate 80,366,995 of NC_064851.1, read as the reverse complement.
TTTTATAGTATATAAGTGATGAGAGAAAACTAGAAGTACCAGTGTTAGTGATAGGAAGTTAAGATATCATTCCTTTTTGTTTTGTTTCTTTTGGGGCCACAGAGAGAATCAGTGCTTATATCTAGTTCTATGCTCAGGAATAAAGTGGTTTAGGTGTTATATTTGGTGCCAGCGATTAAACTGGGGTTACTCTCATGCAAAGAAAACACATTAACCCCTGTATACCAACCCCTTATTGTCTCTATTTATATGTGGGGGGCACATCTGGCACAGGGGTAACTCCTTGATCTGTGCTCAAGGATCACTCCTGGTGGTGCTTGGAAGACCATATTGGATTCCAGGGATTAATTGTTTGCAAGGTAGATGCCCTACTTACTGTATTATCTCCATGACCCCCATATTCTCTATTTTAATGAAACTGAGCTAGAGGAAATGATCAGACATGTCAAGAGTGGTGGAGCTTAATTGTAAATATGGTGAGTAAAATTTAATGATGAAAGTCAAAGTGGAGGAGATTGTACAAAAATGTGTATTAAAATTGAGGAATATTTAGAAGGTTTTCGAATTTTTGTCATTTTTTAAATCTGGCTTAGGTTTCATTATTAGACCCCAAAGTTTTTCTAGAAATTCTTGGGAGACTATATACAGTGCTTAGGATTTAAACCAGAATTGGCTGCATGCAAAGAAAGAACTTTAATTCCAATACTTCATTCCTGGTCCTCCATCTTTTTCTTTTTTTTGGGGGGGGGGGGGTGGGGAGGCCACACCCGGCGATGCTCAGTGGTTACTCCTGGCTGCCTGCTCAGAAATAGCTCCTGGCAGGCATGGGGGACCATATGGGACACCGGGATTCGAACCAACCACCTTTGGTTCTGGATCAGCTGCTTGCAAGGCAAACGCCGTTGTGCTATCTCTCCGGGCCCAATCCATCTTTTTCTTAATAATGCAAGGTCATTGAAAAAATTTAGAGAAGAAATCAATAGTCTTTCCTCTTTCTTGGTTCTTTCTCTGCTAAGTTTGGCAAAACAAATAGGATTTCCCTGTGTTGTGACTCAGACTCTCTTTTATCTATCCAGCGTGATACAGGAATACAAAATCAAACCCACTTGTGTGTGGTAAATATTTAGAAGTTCCAAATCAAATTAGCAAACTGTTAAATAAGATCCTTAAGCAAGTATGTCATATAACTCTGTGAAAATCAGGTTTCTGTTTAGAATTCTTGAATTCCCAGTGTCCTACATCTGTTTATGTATTTACTTTTGGCTTTTGGGCCAAACCTGGGGCTGCTGAGGGATTAACTCCTGTCTCTGCACTCAGGACTCACTCCTGGTGGGATTGAGGGATGCCAGGGATCAAAGTCATATCAGCTATATGGAAGGCAATGTTCTACCTGCTGTATAGTCTCTTCAGCACAGAGTTCTACACATAAAAGGAAAGGCCTCAGGCCCTTGGTGCAAAACCACAAGGTGTCTTGATCCATCCTATTAAGCTTCATTCATCTGTTACCTGCCCCTAATTCCAATGGCTGTCTTATTCTTGGTCTTCCCTTTTTCTTTCTTTTTATTTTATTTTATTTTATTTTGGGCCACAGCTGGTAACGCTCGGAGTTACTCCTGGCTATGTGCTCAGAATCACCCCTGGGTTGGGGGACTATGTGGCTCGCCAGGGGATTGAACCATGGTCAGTCCTAGGTTAGCACATGCAAAGCAGATGCCTTACCCCTTGCGCCACTGCTCCGGCCCCTTTATTTTTATATATAGTATCTGTATTTAAGTACCATAATTACATACATTTTGTAGTTGGGTTTTAGTTGTAAAAAAAATAATATCCCTTCACCAGTGCAACCTTTCCACCACCAATGCCCCCCATTTTTCTTCCTTCCTCACTCCCTACCTGTATTTGAGACAGGTATTTTATTTCTCTCTCCTTACCATTGTCACAATAGTTCTCAGTGTAGTTATTTCTCTAACTGCACTCACCACTCTTTGTGGTATGTTTCATATCATGGGCTTGTCCTTCCAGCCCTCATCTTTGGGTATTATTACCATACTATCTTTTATTTTTCTTAAATCCCACAAATGAATGAGACTATTCTGTGTCTATCTCTCTCCATCTGACTTATTTCATTCAGCATAATAGTTTTTATGTTCATTCATGTATAGAAAAATTTCATGACTTCATTTTTTCCTGATGGCTGCATAGTAGTCCATGATGTATATGCACAACAGTTTCTTTAGCTACTCATCTGTTGTTAAGCATCTAGGTTGTTTCCAGATACTGACTATTATAAATACAGCTGCAGTGAATATAGGTGTGCAGCAGGCATTTTTTTTGTATTGTGTTTTTGTGTTCCTAGGGTATATTTACTTGTTCTTAAAAATACATATCATGATAAGGTCTACCCTTCAGAGGAGAGCATATAAGCCTAGAATACAGTGTGAATATGGTAATCTTGGGCCCCCTGCTCATGGACTGGAAGTGAGAGAGGCCACTAGTGAAATACTAGACCACATGACCTCTTCATCATACAGCTGAGGAGGGCCAATGCCTGGTTTTTCAGGTGGCTCAATTGAAGGCAGGCACAAAAATTTGAAAGTAGAATCAGTACAAAATACCTATTTAATATGATCTGGTAGAATTTTTAGTGAGGGGCAGTGCTCAGAGCTTACTCAAGGCTTTAGGGATCACTTCTGTGGGGCTCAGGGAATTATATGTAAAACAGGGATCAAACCCAGGCCAGATGCATGCTTTACCTGCTGTACCATAACTCCAGCCTCTTCACCATTAATTAAAGTAGAATAATTTTTTAGCATGCTCAAACTATTCTGAGTCCTAATAATAAAATTTAGGGGGCATGTCTGTGAAGTGTCTATCCATCTCTTTCACAGAAGCTTTTTCTAAAAAGTCTGGACAGGGACTGGAGAGAGAGTATGGAAGGAAAGGTGCTTCCCTTGCATTGGGCCAACCCTCATTCATTCCTGTAGGTGTGACTACTGAACACTGCCAGAATCACTCCTGAGCAAAGAATAGAAATAGCCCCGTAACTGTGGAGTGTGGCCTCAACACACCTTCCTGCTCCTTCCTGCCCCCAAACCTAGGACCACACTCATGCAAGGCAAGTGCTCTCCTGCTGAGCTATACCTCTATGTAATTGGAACCAAATGAATAGATCTTAGGGGAAAAAAAGATTGCTTTTATCATGGAAAATGTCTAAAATCTTGTCTGTTTTGGAGAGGTAGGGATATATCTAGTAGTGCTCAGGGGTTGCTTGTGGTAGACCACTTGGGGACCAAGCAGGTAAGGATATCAAACTTGGGCTTCCTGCAGGAAATACATGGTAAAGTGCCATAGAGATAGCTTAATAGGCTGAACATATTCTTTGGCTTTGATTCCCAGAACCTCATGGGTCCCTTAAATACCATGAGGAAGAGTCCCTAGCACCTTGGGGTATGGCCAAAAACCAAAAAAAAAAAAATGTAATGTTCTTAGGTTTAAAAAGCAAGTGCTGGGGCCGGAGAGATAGCATGGAGGTAGGGCGTTTGCCTTTCATGCAGAAGGTCATCGGTTCAAATCCCGGTGTCCCATATGGTCCCCTGTGCCTGCCAGGAGCAATTTCTGAGCATGGAGCCAGAAGTAACCCCTGAGCACTGCCGGATGTGACCCAAAAAAGCCACAAAAAAAAAAAAGCAAGTGCTATTGCATGTTATGTGCCATTAAATATAATATCTTAAAAATGTTCACAAATCCTGAAGCCAGAGAGGCAGTACAGCAGGTAAGGCAATTGCCTTGCATGTGGCTAACTCAGGCTTAATCCCAGGCATTCCAGATGATGCCCCAAGCACCACCAGGAATGATTCCTGAATTCTGAGCCAAGAGTTACTCCTCAGTACTGCAGGGAGTGATGCAAAGATAAAAACACAAACAAGATGTGCATGTGCTCTACCATTGGATCAACCATTCAGCCATGATCACCCAGTTCGAGCTCTTCTCCTGCACCAGGTGTTCATGGGATGCCCAGTAGTGACTGGGCATCACCACACAGTGATTCTGCTGGTGCAGTGTGAGGTTCCTGGGCACATTCAGGGTTTCTTTCCCCTTGCAATAGTCATCCACTCTGATAACTGATGAAGTCTTCACGTTAAAGGAAAACTCTACTAACAGTCCCACTGAAATGGAAATGAGGACATTTGCACTTATTGAATTCTACATAACTATCATTAAGACCTGTGAACTTGGCACTCTAATCCCTAGATTATAATTGAGAAAGCAAGTTTTATGAGTTGAATTTATTTTACTCACATCTCAAGATTGGTAAATTCACTTAGTTCTCCAAATTAGCAGAATAATTCTAATTTCTAATTAGGAGAGTTGAGACACAGAACACAATATTTTAATTATTAATGTACAGAATTCACAAGCTCTTAAAAGCAAAACCAAAATATTACTCAAATAATGTCCATTTAAAACATTCTCTAAACATGCAGCTGTTGCCCTTGGAAGTTATAAAATATAATCGAAGGTCAGGTATATGGAGGGCTGGAGGGCAGGTACCTCTTGCACGAGACACTCTATCCCTCACTTGACAGTAGCATAGAAACCCCAAAGTTGATATAAATATCCAGAGACACTAGATATTAGGGTCAAGAGAACCAGTATATGAAGGGAAGCTTACCACAAAGAGCGGGGGAGTGCAGTTAGGGCAGAGAAGAGACCATTATGACAATGATCATTGGAAATGGTCACTTTAGACAAAACTGGGTGCTGAAAGGAGATAAGGTGATATGCATGTTCCCTTCAGTAACAATATTGCAAAGCACAGTATCTAATAGGAAGTGGAAGGGAGATATCTCCACAGAGGCAGGCAGGGGAGGCAGGCAGGGGGGAAGGGCAGGAGAGAAACTGGGGTCATTGGTGGTGGGAAATGTGCACTGGTGAAAGATCTTGTATATTGTATGACAAAAATCCAAACAACTTTGGAACTGTATATTTCATAGTGATTCAATTAAATAATTTATTTACTAAAAAACAACCCTAAGCTGTCCACCTTCTATAGTTCTAGAATGTGTTATGCAAAAATGTTTTCCAAATGTCTCTTTGCTTTTTCAAAATGAGCCCATGAAGTCAATATTCTTAGCTACAAATTGGAGACACTGAATAATATTATTTAGGAGTATCTTTCAAGCAGTGCTCAGGAGGCCCCCAGTCTCTCTTGTGATTCTTGGGCCAACCAGGCCAGAGATTCAACTGCTGGCACAGGCTTCCTCTTCTCTTAGGGTAGGGAAACTTAGCCATTCTGCCTTGCAGTCTACACATCACATTATGTGTTTCTGGGGTCAGCCTCTTTAGTTGCTGTCATCGGCAAGGGAGGCTGCCTTTCTCTTTGTTGGGGTTCTTTAGAAAAACAGATCCAACAGAATGTATTTCTATAACATAGATAATAAGATATTACCAATACACCTAGAGATTTATTATAGGACTTGTGGACCCCAATAAGTTTCAAGATCGACAGAGTGAACTCACAAGCTGGAGTACTGGAAGCACTGTGACCAATTGACTTAGAGCCAGGAAGAACCAATGTTTAAGTTTGAGTCTGAACATAGAAGAAAGCTGATGTTCAGTACCCCAGCAATGTGATAGGAGGAGGAGGGGGTTGTTAAATTTACTTCTGAGTGGTTGCAGCTCTCAGCACTTTATATTCCTCCCCTATTTGTTACTGTTATCTCAAACTCCTCTCATAAAAACACAAAATAATCTTTGGTCAAATATCCTGATACTACATGTCTTGGTGAAGTCAACGTATTACATTTTGTCATACAAGTAGGCTAAGATTGAATAATCTCTTCAGGATTGGTCAATACTTACATCATCCCTGATGTGTATCGGACACTGAACTGAGCCATCATAGGAAATTAGAATTGCTAGGTTTTCAAATTCTAGATTAACTCTGGATTACCTTGTTTGTTCAGCTGCTGGAACAATACAAGAATTCTACAAAACATGAGAAGTGCTAGATTTATACATTTTTTTTTTTGCCTTAAAGTATATAAAGTTTTTTGTTTTGCTTTGGGTCGCACTTGGTAGTGCTCATGTCTTACACCTAGCTTGATGCTCAGGAATCACTTCTGGCAGATTTGGGGCCATATGGTCCCCAATATCTAACCTAAGTCAACTATGTGCAAGGCTCTATCCTCTTACTATTGCTCTGGCCCCAAATATTTTTCTAAATAAGATTATTAAAAAAAAAACTAGGCACAGTGTTTTCCAATACTATTAATAATAGTGTTTCAGGTATACAATGTTCTAATACCACATACTCTACAAAAGTGTCCCCCCCCCACTGCACCAGCTCTCCCCCCCCCACCATGATAAACTCAATTCTATAGAGAAGTTCTCAATTGCTATTGTCTTTGGTAACTTGTTATTTTCCTACTATGTCTCTAGATTCCACATATGGGAGAAATCTGCCCATTTCCTAACTTCACTCATCATGATACTCTTCAGATCCATCCATGTAGCAGCAAATTGGACAATTTTATTTTATAGCTAAGAAATATTCCATTGTGTATATGCATATATATGCATATATACACATACATGTGTATATACATAATGTGTATCTATGTGGATATGCATATATACATATATATCATAGTTTCTTTATCCAGTCATCTTATTTTGGACACTTTGGTTGTTTCCAGATATCAGTTATTGTGAATGATATCACACACACAAAAAAATACAGAATGTCTTTTCTGAATAGAGGTTTTGGTCTTTGGAGTAGATGCTCAGAACTTCTGATCATATACCATCTTCATTCTTAGTACTTTGAGAAGAGTCCATATTTTTGAAATGTGTTTTAATTTAGGTTCAACTTTAGGAATTACCCTTTCTTAGATTGAGAGGCATAGACTGGAATTTCATCTCCCTGAGCCCTTTAACCTTGTGTTATGTCCTCACTTCCTTAAGAGGCTTGAAAAGAAACTGATTTGGGTTCAATTCCTTTCATTTTTTCCAGGATAAGAGAAAGTGGGGGCCTGGTACTCATCCAACAAATAGAAGACCTCTGGGAGCTGCATCCAGCCTTCGACATCGTGGTCAACTGTGCGGGCCTAGGCAGCAGACAGCTGGTTGGGGACTGGCAGGTGTTCCCTGTAAGGGGCCAGGTGCTCCAAGTGCAGGCCCCATGGGTGAAGCACTTTGTTCGAGATGGAAGTGGGCTCACCTATATTTACCCTGGTGTGTCCACCATCACCCTGGGCGGAACCAGACAGAAGGGAGACTGGAATCTGTACCCAGATGCAGAAACAAGCAAAGCTATTCTCTCCCGGTGCTGTGCTTTAGAACCCTCCCTCCATGCAGCACGTGATATCAGGGAGAAGGTAGGCTTGAGACCCTGCAGACCAGGAGTGCGACTCCGGAAGGAGCTTTTAGTCCAAGGTGATCAGAGGTTGTTTGTGGTCCACAACTATGGCCACGGCAGTGGGGGCATCTCAGTGCATTGGGGCTGTGCTTTAGAGACTGCCAGGCTGGTGAGTGAGTGTGTAGAGGCTCTGAGGTTACCTGTTCCCCAATCCAAGTTGTAGGTGATATAAAATGATAGAAGATGGCCCCTGTACCAACTGATCAAAGTATAGTGAAAATACTTGCACAGATGCAAGTAACTTTGCCATTGCCAGAAAGTGTAGAAAGTTCCTAATTTTTAAAATTAGAGTACACAAAGGAAGTGTAGAGGACGCTTACTTTGCATGTGACTGACCTCAGTTACAATCCTCGACACAACACATGACGCCCCACCAAGTACCACCAGGGGTCACTCCTGAGCACAGAGCCAGGAGTAGTTTATACGCAATGCTGGATGTGCCCCCCCCGCCCAAATAAATAAAATTAAAAAAGGATGCTATATTTAATGGCAAAATGAAGACTATGCTAATCTAATCTAATACCAGACTCAAAATCTCTAATCATTTTTACTGAGCATAAACTATTTTTGTTAAACAGACTTATTGTATGATTTCTTTTTTTGACCTTTTGCCCAAGGTACTATGCTAATATACATAGATGCTAGAAGCTGAATTCTAACCCTTAGGGCTCATAAATGCACTAGAGGAGACTGTCTGGAAACAGCTTGCTGTCAGTCACAGAGAGATCTCAGATGCTGTCGACTACAATGAAGTATTTATTACAATCTCTCTAAAGAAAATCACAGTGTTCATGCAGTACAGCCTTACTATGTTCGATGAAAGACAAAGCCTGATTTTTAAGCTTGTACTTTGGTAACTTTATTGCCTCTGCTGCTAATAATGGTGGAAGCCTGGGACCAAACTGCTTATAAATGTGGTATCAACTCAGCTGCTGCCTGGGTCCATGTCCTAAGGTTTATACTTCCCTTTACCGCTGAAGATGGAAGGCTGGTCTGTTGGCTAATTGACTTTGCCTCAGCGCTTTTTGAAGATTGAATGAATATATGCAGCCAAAAATTTAATTTGCTAATTAAGATGGAGCCATCATTCTGAATGAAATATCACCAAAGTGATTTTTGCAAGTTGTGAGAGAGTAGGGACGGAGGAGGGTAGGTGTCTCAAGATAAAATAAAAGAGTTTGGAGACCACTGGCTTTAATCCAGGTTGGTTTCTTGACATTGGCTTTTTCAGAACCTCTGATTGATTGATGTGTTGTGTAAATGTATAGGAAATTTTATCTTGGCTTGAGACCACATTGAATGTGACTTGGGTAATTTCTGCCAGTGTACAGGAATTGCTGTGTCAGGGATTGAACTCAGGCTGCAAACTAGGCTATCTCACATGAAAAGTGTACACACTTGCCCTTTGAGTAATCTTCCCAGTAACTGGAGGAATTTTGGTTTGTGCTATTTGAGGGGTTATTTACTCATTGAGGGTACAGAAGATTTGCAGAAATAAATGTATTTAAGTTTAAACTTCTGGGAAGTTTAAATGTTAGTGTTAAGGTTTATTTTGGACATCCTTGGGGGTGTAGGGTGGCAATGAAGATGTGAGAAAGAAAAAGCTCTCAGCATAGTTCATTTTTACCATCTTGTTCATTAAAGGTTGGCATATAATTTTTCTTAAAGCAAACATTCTTCTTGAGAGGGGTGCGGGTAGTGAGACAAGAGAAAAAGAGTATTAGATGATCTTTACAGTATCAGTGTGGACTTAAGTGTGAATTCTCTGCTACTTTTCCACCAGGGGGTGATATTGTATCAAAATCAGATGAATCAGTCCTTTTGAAAAATTGGAAAGGACTTGAAGTGAAAAAATGGCTACCAGGTGTGTGGGATTTATGGGAGGGATTGGGAGCTTACATAGCCTAAATGCAGTTGTTCTGAATTCTGTTTAAAAGTCTTTGAGACATGGACAAGTGCGGAGAGATGAAAAACACACATAGAGGCCTTTCACAATCTGTGAGGAAATGGCATTTTAAAGAGGAGGAATACAAAAAAAAAAAAAAAGAGGAGGAATACATTTGTTCAGTGGTTCAACATGAAAATGAAGAATGCTACTTCCCAATTGTTCTGGTGTTATCTGTAGAATAGCTTTAACTGTCTTCATTGTTCCTTTTGCTCCCTTAGAGATTCAGCAGTTAATTCCTATGTAGCTTTGGCCCACATTCTGTGATCATGGTCCCTTTGCTCCTCGTTTCATTCTGCACTTCATATCTCCTTTCATGAATAAAAAGCATTCAAACAATGATTTACAAAACTGTTCATAATGCAACTGCTTTATGCACTGAATGTTTCCATACCAATCCCACCACCAATATGGCCTTCCCTCCACCAATGTCCCCAGTTTCCCACCAACTCTCCTCCACCAAAATTGCCCCCTTGTCAGGTACAAATCTGATTTATATTACTTGTTATGAAAAATAGCAAATGAAACTGTCAATAAAAGTCAATTTGTGATCATTGTTATATCTCACAATGTTATTAAAGTCATCTAAGGTTTTACTGAGGTGATTGGTGCTAGTTGAGCCTTGTGTTGAAGGCTAAAACTATATATAGTTATATATATTATAGTTGAGCCTTATTTCTTCTCCTTCTCCTCCTTCTCTTTCTTCTTCTTCTCCTTCTCCTTTTCTTCCTCTTCCTCTTCCTCCTCCTTCTCCTTCTCCTCCTTCTCTTCTTCGTCTTCTCCTCCTTCTCTTCTTCTTCTTTTTCTCCTTCTTCTTCTTCTTCTTCTTCTTCTTCTTCTTCTTCTTCTTCTTCTTCTTCTTCTTCTTCTTCTTCTTCTTCTTCTTCTTCTTCTTCTTCTTCTTCTTCTGCCTAGTGGAATTGGTGGGCTTCTGCTTAACTTTCCCATCACATTTATTGTGTTCCTACTGGGCATTAAATACTGTGGGACATAGCTACGTGCTCCAGGAACTGTGGAGCTGTGATTTGGTGGCATAGTGGCTTGATGTGGTTCAGTTGTAGATCTAGCCCACTTATTTATATTCCAGAGGATGTTAGATGTGGGTGGGAGTTGCTGGGCATTCCAGGAGGGAGGAGAATCTGCACACCCCTTTTGCTGGAAGGTCTCAGAGTTCTCAGCCTAAAAGACTGATCTTCCTGGGATGATTCGGCAACTTGGCATCTCTTTGAACATACCTTTTGTCTCTGATGTATAATGTGGTGAGCCTGAAAGATGGGGGCACTATCTGAGAACACGGTCATGACCACATGCCTTTTGTTCATCCTTGTTGGTTGATTTGCTCCCTTTATCTCTCAAAGTCTTACTCATTTGATTAGCAGTTGCCAGACTGGTTGCTCATAAGAATAATTTCGAAAGTGTTTGATTTGGTTTGGGGACCACATTGAGCAGTGCTAAGGCTGTAATCCCAGCTCTGTGCTCAGAGATAACTGCTGGCAAGGCTCAGGGAACCATATGTGGTACTGAGAAATTCAACCCAGGTTGGCCACTTGAAAGGTAAACACCCTACCCACTGTACTATTGCTCTATACTTTGATTTGGAAAGTTCTGAGAAAAATGCTAAAGCAAAGGGTCCAGAAGAGAGCAGTCTAGTACTTGCTTTCCATCTGGGAGCTCCATGTTCAATCCTCAGCACCACTTAGTCCCAATTACACTGAGCTGGAAGTATCCCAAGGCATCACTGAGCATGTGCCCCAGGCTGGACCAACCAGCCAAATAAAACTGAGGTTCTATCTTGGTCTCTGAAATTAGAATTCTTTTTCAAAGGTAGTATTAGTATTTGTTCCATGGAACTCACAGGCTTCTGAAGAGAAACTGGAGTTGAGTACTCCTGAGAATTGTTTTCCCCTCTGTTAGGGCCATACTCTCTCCAGCTATAGTCTCTGGCCTACCCTTCCTTCCTCGGCTTTGGAGCACAGAACAGAAGAAATATATCCATGACAATGTATGTCCTTCCACATCAGGTGGTCCAAAATGAATCTACTGCCTCCTAAAGGGCACTCTAGAAATGCTGGGAGCGGGTCAGCTGCCCACTCAGCTGTCTTTGTCTGAAAGATGAGATACTGCCTCTACAAGCAGACAATGGCTGGACCATATATAAAAATAGAACTATGACCTGGAACTTGCAGCAACCTGCTCAGGAGACAACCAGCTGTAGGCCAAACATGCAATGAGTCTATTTCTAGAAATGTTCAGAAAGTACAGTGATTCTTTCTGTGAAGGTTGACCCCAAATGGCCACAGTTTGATTGATAGCTGACATTTCCTTTAATTTTTGTCCCATTTCTATCTTCAGATGAGAAAAAGCCAAACATGCACCCCTCACTCTGATATCACCACTCTCTCTGACCTGTTTCCAATTTCTCTGTGGCCAACAGTCTCCATACCCAAAGTTGTTTGCTCCCTACAGAGTGCTCTCACTTTTCCTACTTCAGTTGCTACCACAGCTGTAGCAAGCTAGGAGTAAGAAATGGAGTTTCCCTTCTTACTTGTCTGGTCTTTGTTTCTAAGATTTTCTGTTCCTATATGTCAAGGACTTCTTTGGGGATCCATTTAAAAGTACAAGATTTAAAAAAAAAAAGTCCAAGATAGGCCTTTTTCTTTGTTGTATCTACTATAGGTCATTTAAAAATTGTTTTGGGGTGGGACTTGCATGTAGCCAACTTGGGTTTGATCCCCAGAATCTCATATGGTACTTTCAAAGCCTGCCAGGAGTGACTCTTGAGTGCAGAGCCAGAAGTAGCCCCTGAACTCCACTGGATGTGTCTCACAATAAACAAACAAACAAACAAACGCTTTTCAAAACCAGCAAAAGTACTGGGAATGGGCACTTGTTCTGTATGTGACTGACCCTGATTCAATCTCCAGAACCATATATGGTGGAAGGTGACCCCTGAGCACAGAGCAGGCTTAAGCCCCTAGTGGCACTAGGTATGGCTCCAATTTCTCCTTCTCAACCTCCATAAAACAAAAGCAAAAATCTTGCTTCTGAACCTGGAGAAATGCTGATATTTTTTTTCTCTGAAATCTCTGCTTTCAGGTGTCTGACATTTGAGGCTGAATTGGGGCCTGATATACCTGTAACCTTGAGGGCACAGCCGCTGTGGCTGTGTGGGGTCTGGAATGGCAGACCATAGCATCTTCATTACACAGATCTGGGGTATTTTATTCGCCTGGGGAAAAAAGTGAAACAGAAAGGCTGTATAACCCAGTAGGCCACCTTTGTGTAGAAAAGAAAGGCTATTTTAAAAGTGACCTATATAATATTCTTCCTTTTGTTGCCCAGATGCATTCAAACCAGTTGGAATTTGAACCAATTATTCTCTACCCATTAAGAGCTTTCAGAGGAAAGGAAGGGTGAGGGGAACATGTGTCTCCAGAAAGTCAGAATTTTGAGAAATTAGCTCCAGGACTCCACACCTTGTCAGAGAGATAAAGTGTGTGGCATTCACAGTTCATTCCTCTTGCTACCTTTCATCTTTCTTCTCCAGGGTGTGAATGATGGAGACTCTTTGGAAACCCTTTTCCCAAGGGATCACTCACTATTGAGATGTTTAAGTGGTTCCCTTCTTGAAAAATCTCAGCAGTTTGCTACCAGGCCCTGGGGGCTAGGAGGGTGTGCTTTATTATGGTAAGTGACTTTGCCACCTATAAATCACTAAGTAGCCAAAGGAAATGAGTTAACCAGGTCTGTGAAAAGGAAGTGTAACCAGCAATTTCTTCAGCTTGAGCAGAAAAATCAAGTCTTTTCTATTGAAGATACTCAATTGACCAGGTCTGAGCCTCGTAATTTATCCATGGTTAGATCAGAACCTATTTCTCTAGAATTTTGATCTTGACCTTGGTATTTATAGACTATCAGGCCCCTCCCAAATTCTTCATGCATCCTGGTAGGACCCTGGCAATAGTGCTCTGCCATTGCAGAGATTAGTTCAGGTGCCTTGCATGTATGCTCAGTCATGGGAGCTGGGTAGGGGTGGGGGCTTGCCTGGGAATTCTGCTTAGTCCGTGAGCTTCACCACAAGAACACTGACCTTCTGCCCTGATTATTGGCCATAAACTACTAGCCTAGAAGAAACAATAGGGTAGGTTTAAGATCTGTTACAAGTAACAAATCTCCCAATAGTTACTTAAACAAGGCATGATAAATCAGGAAATGGCCCAGAGGTAATATCCTAGCATGCCTGAGACTTGGGTTAGAGGCAATTACTTGTTCTCAGGTTCTGGGATTGCAGCTACAGTTGCAGCCATCCTGTCATAACATTCTCCTTGGAGGAAACATCCCAAATTACGCACATATGCACACACGGTTTTTGCTCTTACAATGTTGCACAGAATTTAGCCTCAAGCTTACTTATGGTGGTGCATGTGTGTGTGTGTGTGTGTGGAGGGGGGACACAGACAGATATTTTTGGCTTGAGGGAAACGTAAAGGTGCAAATTTGAGCTGGCCCCACTAAAAGTATCAAAGTATTCATTGTGTTAAGTCAGACACATTCCTAAGAATTTGTACTTTGGGAAGCTAAAACTGTCTTATGGTAATGAATGGCAGACTCTGAAAACTGACGTGGGCCTGGCTAACCATCCAGGTGGTTCCGATTTACACAGAGGAAGTCTCGTAAGAGAGGAGAATGAAACATGCAGAGAAGGAAGTCCAGACACCAGGGGCTTCTGGGGCTTCTCTGGGAATGATTTAAGTCCTGATCCTGTTCCTCTGCTGATGAAGTCTGACTGCTCAGTCATGTCTTAGAAACCTCATCGTAGCAGGGGCTGCTTGGCAGTGGTGCAATGTTCAGGGGCCATTCTTGTGCTACCCTGGGACTATGTGGTACCAGAGCTGGGACTCAGAGAGCTTTTGTATGTAACAAGTATACTCTAGTTCTATGAGCCATCACCCCAACCCCAGAAACCTCACTTGAAAAGAATTTAATAGAGGCCAAAGAGATAGTACAGCAAGGAGGGCATTTGCCTTGCACACTGCCAACCCAGGTTTGATCTCCAAGCACCCCATATGGTTCCCTAAACACCACCAGGAATAATTCCTGAACACAGAGCCAGAAGTAACCCCTGAATATCACCAGGTGTGGCCTTAAAACAAACAAACAGGGCCCGGAGAGATAGCACAGCGGCGTTTGCCTTGCAAGCAGCCGATCCAGGACCAAAGGTGGTTGGTTCGAATCCCCGGTGTCCCATATGGTCCCCCGTGCCTGCCAGGAGCTATTTTTGTGCAGACAGCCAGGAGTAACCCCTGAGCACCGCCGGGTGTGACCCAAAAACAAACAAACAAACAAACAAAAAAAAAACAAACAAACAAAAGCATTTAAGGGGCCAGAGAGATAGCACAGCGGTTGGATTGATAGTGGTCTGAATCCCAGCATCCCATATAGTCCCCCGTGCCTGCCAAGCGCGATTTCTGAGCGCAGAGCCAGGTGTGGCCCCAAAACACCAAAAAAATAATTAAAACTATTTAAAATATTACTTCTTTATAGGGTCAGAGTGATTGCTCCAATGATAGAGTACCTGCTTAGTTCATAAGTCTGAGTTCCATCTCTAGCACTACACAGTATCTTTGAGGATGGCCTAATTTAAACAAACAAATAAACAAACAAATCCAGCTTTAAAAATAAAGTGAATGGGCCCGGAGAGATAGCACAGCGGCGTTTGCCTTGCAAGCAGCCGATCCAGGACCAAAGGTGGTTGGTTCAAATCCCGGTGTCCCATATGGTCCCCCGTGCCTGCCAGGAGCTATTTCTGAGCAGACAGCCAGGAGTGACCCCTGAGCACCGCCGGGTGTGGCCCAAAAAAAAAATAAATAAATAAAGTGAATGCATTGAAGTGGGGAAGGCGGAACAAGTCCTCAGGAAATAATAAAACCAAGATGTGACTCAAAGAAGTTAATCTATCAATCATACGCCTATAGAAACCTCCTAAAAGGCTTTGTAAACACAAGTTTTAGAACTGAGATCCATAAATGCTGATTGGTACCAGCTCTGTCCCAAGGAAGGCTGAGCCCCCTCCTGAGAGAGATTCCAGCAGAAACAAAAAGCTGTGAATAAGAACAGGAAGGTAGATCTGGAGAATGTCAAGCTTTTTCCCTTGATAATGGTCAAGCAGCAGCTTCTTCTTTATGATCACTCATGTGGAAAAAATTGGGAGAAAGCCAATAAAATCAATTTTGTAAAGGCAAGTGGGTTGTTTCCCTATTCTGGAAGCAGGCTTGACCTTGCATCTCTACCAGAGGATTGCAACCTCCTCAGCTCTCTCCCTCTGAAAGAGCCATTGCCCCCCACTGTCTGTCTCTGTCTGTCTCTCTCTGTCTCTCTGTCTCTGTCTCTCTCTCCTTCCCACCTACTCAGTAGGCCACAATCAGCGATGCTCAGGGGTTACTCCTAGCTCCTCTGTTCTATCCTAAATGTGTTATTCTCTTTCTTTCCTTCCTCAGTCTCTACGTAAAATTATTTTACTTCACAATTCATCTGAATGTCTTTTCTCTGAGGGAAAGTGATGGTTTTGTAAGAATCCTGGCATAGGGCAAGGATGCATGGTTTTCACACCATGGAAATCAAGTGGGACTCAGGCAGATTTTGACAACTACTATATGCACCTAGTCAGTCAGAAGGTCTATTCCTGTACAAGAACCCCTGGCAGACACTCATCAGTTGTAGACCTCCCAAGTAATTTCTGGGATAAGTGAGATAGGGAGAGAAGAAAGGAGTGCACTCCTCTCCTGAGGCTGCCACTTCTTTCCTCCCCACTTTCTAGAAGTCACTTGAAATATAAACATTATAAAGTAAGAAAGAAAGAGATGGGAGCTGGAGATTATCCCCAAATAAGTCACATTTTACTTGTGATAATTTCAATAACAAGAATGCTGGCCAGAGAGAGCACACAGTTGGTCCAGGTTCAATACCTGGCACCCCATATGGTCCTCTGAGCTGGGTATAGTCCCAACATCCCTGCAAAAGAACAAAAGACAGAAAGGACAAAAACTATAAAAACCATAAGCAATAGTATTGTGAGTAAGGAAATTGCCTTGCATGCAATCAACCGAGGTTCAATTCCTGGCATCCCCTAAGTCTGCAAGGAGAGATCCCTGAGTAATTTCTGGACATCACTAGGCATGGCCCCCAAACAACAAAAAATGATTTTTATAGCAATCAGAGAAAAATCTAAATATCAAAAAGCAAATGCACCAGATTTACCCAGTCAATGCTATTTCCTTTCACAATACAGTACATTTGCCATTGGTGGTTCTGATGGCTTTGTGATTATCTGTTATCCTTTTAAAAAAAAAAAGTGGCTGTGTCAGTTTTACTGGTACCCCACAGCATCGCCTCACTGGCCTTCAGTAATGATGGAATGATGCTCACAATAGCATCATCATCATACATGTATGGGATGGATGACACAGAGCATCCCGAAGATGGGATCTTCATTTGCCAAGTGACATGCCAAGACAAAGCCCAACTCATCCTGTGCTTGACAAGAATTCATTTACTTAAATGCCATATTGATGATAATCAAAAATTCATACTCCCCATTGATGGATTTATTACTATTAACAAAGAAACCAGAGAAAATACTAATTTTAATACTATAAGAACCTGAAAATAATGGAAAAGAGGTTTTATTGTTGTTGTTGCTGTTTTAAACAAACCCTTTCTTAAATGTATGCGATAGTTTGATGGTTTGCTGCATTAAAAGTGTTTGGACAAATGGTATTGGAGGGCACTTTTTTGGGGGGGTCACACCCCACTGTGCTCAGGGGTTGCTCCTGGCAGGCTTGGCTCGGGAGACCATATGGGATGCTGGGATTCAAACCACTGTCCATCCTGAATAGGGTGCATGCAATTCAAATGCCCTACCACTGTGCTATCTCTCTGGCCCCAGTAACTGCACTTTTGAGAATCGGCTTTGACATTGGGTTTTGCTTCCATTATAAAAATAAATGTTTGTCAATAAATATGATTAATACAAAAAAAAAAACCTTCTAGTTTTTGCTTCACAATCTCCTTCAATCACCAGGAGGGACATATTTCTGAATCTTTATATTCCCATGTCCTTTATTAGTGTTACAATGCATCGTTAGGTTAAACTAAACCTTGTGTTATTTAAGTAACATCTTTTTATATTGTTCATCCTATAGACCTCTCTCTTCTAGCCTTACTTCTCCTCAACTCACTGAAAAGACCGTAGATCAGGCTTCCCTTTGTCATGCAGCTCACCAGTTATGCTGGCCTAAAAAGTCAGTTTAGTAGAGGGCACAGTTGGATTATTGTGCTCCCATACTGTGCTTCACCCAGAGTTCCCTGGCTGTGGTGCTATGGGGTGGTTTGTTTTTACTTCCTCTACTATTCCTATCTTCTCAAATTGATCAAGTGTTCTTGCATTTCATTTCTACTAGTTAGAATGTTGTCTTGGCTCTTTTCTTTCCCTTCCTTTCTCTTTCCTTCCCCTTCCCATTGTGTAGTAGATATTTAAAATATTATTTGTGCATATTGATAGTATAGAGTTACCTTCCCCATTTTCTAGAAAAATCTTAGGTTGATGTAACTTCAAGCACCTCTTTCTCATTGCTGCTGTCTTGCAGATTGTGTCTATCTTTTCAAGTTTTCTCCCACTTGCTATTTCTAGTAGTAATGTTTAGAATCAGTAGGTATTCAGGTATAACTGTACATCTTTCTCAGCAGATAGATTTACCACACTCAGAGAGACTCTCATTCTGAGCTCTTGCCGACTTCAGTCAGACCACATTTCCAACCACTTTTCTATGGAATTCAAACTCTTCTCTGTAAACCTCTCTGGACATTGAAATCTGAATTCAACCTTAGAAGGCCACTAACTTATTATATAAACAGTCATTTAAAGAATGAAGCCATCTTAAGTTCCAGATCTAGAAATAAAACAAGCTCTTTAATTCTGCAAGAGCATTGCTCCATAAATTGTACCATTTACTCTCTAAGCCATGATGATCAGCTGATGCTAGAAGTCAGCTAGAAGTCAGCTTATCCATTTGTTCCTGACACGCTCATCCATGTCACTGCAATGTCTGGCTTAAGGCTGGTGCATGGAAGGTAGCTCAATAATTGTTTGGTCTATATTGACAAACAGGGAGGCCAGAGCAATAGCACAACAGTAGGGCTTTTACCTTGCATGTGGCTGACCCAGGACAGACCCACATTCAATCCCTGGCATCCCATATAGTCCCCCAAGGCTGCCAGGAGTGATTTCTGAGCACAGAGCCAGAAGTAACCCCTAAACACTGCCAGATGTGGCCTAAAAGCAACAACAACAACAACAAAAATACTGACCAACAGATAAATATCCCCGAGATTTAGAGAACCCCACACAAGTCAACAAGAAAAGAAATGGGTAATACAGCTAAAAATAAAACAAAAAAGCAAGGACTAGAGCAATAGTACTGTGGGTAGCACATTTGCCTTACATGTGGCTGATCCGGGTTTAATCCCTGGTATCCCATGTGGTTCCCCAAGAACTTCCAGGAGTAACCCCTGAGCATTGCTTGGTGTGTCTTAAAATCAAAAGAAAAAAGAAGGGGAAAGAAAGGCAATTGCAATGTAAATTTCAGGAAACTGGCGAAATGGCTGAGAAACCTATGAAAATCCATTCAGTTCTGTTTGCTTTAAATCATTACAGCTTGTAGTGATGCTTAATTTTTTACTTACCAAGGCAGCAAAGATTAAGGGGGATATTCAATCTTGGCAAGAATATAGAGAAATAGGTTTTTATAAATGGCAAGTGAAGTTATAAATGGCTTTTTAGAAAAAAAATTCATAGTCTTTTTTTTTAATTTCCTTTGATCTTGATTTCTCTTTTAGTAGCTTATCCTATAAAAGATAAATAAATTAGGGGCCAGAGAGATAAAACAGCAGTAGGATACTTGCCTTGCATGTGGCTAAGGTGGCTCTGGCCATGGCAGTCCCGTGACCACTTTCAGAGATGACTTCTGAGCATAAAACTAGGAATAGCTCTTAAGAACTCTTGGATGTGGCTTAAAACCCCACTTCCTAAAGAAAAAGATAAATTAGGAACCTGGGAGATGACTCTATGGCTAAAAGTGCCTTCCTTATACTATGAGTTCCTGAGTTCAATCCCTGATGCGTGCATGTGAGCTGTTACAGAATTCAGTAAGATCTCTCAGCAGGTTGCTAACAGAAAACTTTTTCCTTCTTTCTGAGGACTAAGAATATGAGAATAGCTTTGAAAAAGTGGCAGAGGAGAGAGGAGAGAGGAATTAGCGAAGAAAATCTAAAAATATGATGCCTTTGAAATGAATAAAGTATGTTAAGGAGGGTGTTGATAGTCACCTGTATCTAATATTACTGGGAACTAAACGATAGTGAGACTTGGGGATTGACTGGAATTGGGGGGGGGGTTGGGCCACACCTGGTGATGCTCAGAAATCGCTCCTGGCTTGGGGGACCATGGGACCATATGGGACGCCGTGGATCAAACCCAGGTCCATCCCGAGTCAGCTGCATCAAGGCAAATGCCCTACCACTGTGCTATTGCTCCAGCCTCTAATTGGATCATGTTACATAGAATTATCTTTGTTTTTATTTTCATTTAGAAATTCTACATAATTTAAACAGTATTTCCTAAGCTCTTACTAACCATGGCCCTCTTCCAACCCTGCTTTTTCCTGTGTTCCCCTCACTACTCTGTCCTACTGTTGGCTTCCTGTTCTTGTGCTGTCATCTTCTCATTTATGTAACTTTTAATTATGACCCCTTTGGAATATGTTGGAGGCTCATTTGATGGCATATGACCTCCAGTTAAAAAACGCTGCTTAAAAAATGTATATATAGGGGCCGGTGAGGTGGCACTAGGGTAAGGAGTCTGCCTTGCAAGCGCTAGCCAAGGAAAGACCGTGGTTGGATCCCCCAGCGTCCCATATGGTCCCCCCAAGCCAGGGGCAATTTCTGAGTGCTTAGCCAGGAGTAACCCCTGAGCATCAAACGAATATGGCCACCCCAAAAAAACAAAACAAAAAAAGTATATATATATATACATATATATATATATATAATTGGTACCAAACTGACAACCAAGAGACTTGTGATAATTAATTTTATGATTAATAAAATTAATAAATCAAATTAATCAACTGATTAGTAAGGTAATCAATAAGACTGAACCATAAATGCCTGTTCTTTGATTAAATATTATTCTGGGTGTGTCTGTGAGGATGTGTCTGAATAGGATTAGTATCTGAAATGGATAGACAAAGTAAAGTAGAGGGTGGGCCTCATATACTCACTCCATAGGAGACCTTGCATCAAACAAAACATAAGGGAGATTCATTCTCCCCATTTTCTGGCTGAGCTATTGGTCTTCTTCCACCTTCAGAATTAGACTCGACTGGAAGTGCACCATCAGTTCTTTTGCTATAGTTCTTAGAAATTCTTATCTTCCATAACCATTCAAGACAATTCCTTATAATAAATATCTCTCATATTTACTGAGAACTAAACAACAGTGAGACTTGGGGATTGACTTGGATTTATAAGGGGTCATAAATCAGATGCAGAAATCAGGGGGAGCTTTGCGGAAAGCAGTACCTCTGAATGATGTGGAGCAGAGGGAGAGTAGGATGGAGTAGATTTGAGACAGAGATCAAGAGAGGATACAGGACTGTGTAGCAGCATATATGTAGAACTATGTGACATCATCTCCTTTAAGGAGTTCTGCAGAGGAGAAAGGACTGTTACAGGGAGGGGCTGCAGTGCTGTTCCTAGCAGTGCTCATCTATGTAGGGTGTGGGAGAAGGTGAGGAGAGCATTTTAGGGTTAGAGGTATAATATGAGGGCTGGAGGCTAACCCATCCATGGTATGGCTTAGAGCTGGCAATGTGAGGCCACTAGGGCTGGGGAGGTTAAAGCATAATCCTTGAGAGGAAAGAAATAATAGAACCAGAGTGATTGGGCTCTGAGTTCAGAGAGAAGAATTTGATGATCCACACTCAAAGTAAAGTGGTTACTGTCTCAATCCACATTGCATTCTAAAAATAATTTTTTGGTGTTTTGTTTTGGAACCACACCCAGCAGCACTCAGGGGTTACTCTTGGTTCTTTGTTCAGAAATCACTCCTGGCAGGCTCAGAGGACCATATGAGATATCAGCGTTTGAAACTGGGTCAGTGCCCCGTTTGCCACTTGCAAGGCAAACACCTTACCCACTGTGTTACCTCTTCAGCTCTGAGAAAGAATGTTTAAATCAAAGTGAGATTCCTAGATGAAGAAGGCAGCCAGAAAGAAAGTTCAGAAGAAAAAGAGAGGGAAGACAGGTTCTATATAAATAGCTTAATGACACAGCTTATAAAATTAGAAGATGATCAACAAAAGGAACCAAAAATATGTAGGCAGAAGTAAATAACAAAGCTAAGAGCAGAAATCAATAAAATGGAAATCCAAGAAACGACCCAAAGACCAATTAAAGCAAAAGTTGGTTTTCTGAAAAAATAAACAAGATTGTTAAACTACTAGAAAAACTCACAAAGAAAAGGAGAGAAAGAAATTTAATAAACTGGATTAGAAATGAAAGGGGGAAGGTCACTACAAATACTGCAGAGATTCAAAGGGTAATCAGAGACTACTTTGAGAAACTCTATGCCACAAAACATGAGAACCTGGAAGAAATGGATAAATTCTTGAACTCTTATAATCATCCACGGTTAAACAAGGATGATCTAGCATATCTAAACAGACCTAACACTACTGAGGAAATGAAAATGGTAATCAAAAGTCTTCCCAAAAACAAAAGCCCAGACTCAGATGGATTCACGAATGAATTCTTTCAAACCTTTCAAGAGGAAGTACTACCAATCCTTTTCAAGCTCTTTCAGGAAACTGAAAAAAACAGGAATACTCCCAAATAGTTTTTAGGAAGCTAACTTCACCCTGATACCAAAATCAGACAGAGATGATACAAAAAAGGAAAACTACAAACCAATATCCCTGATAATCATCCCTGATGATCCTCAACAAAATCCTGGCAAACAGGAACCAATACCTCATCAAGATTTGGGGCCAAAGAGATAGCACAGCAGCATTTACCTTGCAAGCAGCTGACCCAGGACCTAAGGTGGTTGGTTCAAATCCTGGCGTTCTATATGGCTCCCCGTGCCTGTCAGGAGCTATTTCTGAGCAGATAGCCAGGAGTAACTCCTGAGCACCGCCAGGTGTGATGAAAAACAAAAACAAAAACAAAAAACAACACAAAAAACAAACAAACAAAAAACAACTTATTAAAAAAAAGATTATATACCATGATCAAGTAAGTTTCATTTGAGGAATGCAAGGATAATTTAACATATGTAAATCAATCAACATAATACACCATATCAACAACAAAAAAAATAAAGACCATATGAACCTATCAATAGATACAGAGGAAGCATTTGATAAGGTCCAACACCCATTCTTGATAAAAACTCTCATCAAGATGGGAATGGAAGGAACTTTTCTCAATATAGTTAAGACCATCTACCACAAGTCAATGACAAATATTATTCCCAATGGAGTTAAATTAAAAGCCTTTCCTCTAAAATCTGGTACAAAACAAAGCTGCCCCTCTCACTACTCCTATTCAACATAGTTCTAGAAGTTCTTGCCATAAGAATTAAGCAAGAAAAAGATATCAAGGGCATCAGATAGAAAAGGAAAAAGTCAAGCTCTTACTGTTTGCAGATAAAATGATACTATATTTAAAAAGCCCTGAAAACTGTACCAAAATATTTCTAGAAAAAATAGAAATATATTTCAAAGTGACAGGCTACAAAATTAACATACAAAAATCAATGGCCTTCTTATATACCACTAATGCTAGAGAAAAAATGGATATTAAAAAAAAATCCCATTCACATTAGTGTCACACAAACTCAAATACCTTGGAAGAAACTTAACTAAAGAGATGAAAGACCTATACGAAGAAAACTACAAAACCCTACTTCAAGAAATAAAAAAGAAGACACAAGAAAATAGAGACATGTACCCTGCTCATGGATAGGGAGGATTAACATAATTAAAATGGCAATATTCCTCAAAGCACTCTACAGATTTAATGCAATACCTCTAAGGATACCCATGACATTCTTCAAAGAAGCGAAACAAACACTCCTAAAATTCATCTGGAACATGAATAGCTAGAGCAACCCTTGGGAAAAGGAATATGGGAGGCATCACTTTCCCCAGTTTTAAACTGTATTACAAAGCAATAGTCATTAAACAGCATGGTATTGGAATAAATACAGACCCTCAGGTCAGTGGAATAGACTTAAGTATTCAGAGAATGTTCCCGAGACAATCAATTAATCTTTGATAAAGAGGCAATAAATGCAAAATGGAGCAAGGAAAGCCTCTTCAACAAATGGTGTTGGAACTACTGGTCAGCCACATGCAAAAAAGTGAAATTAGACCATGCAAAAAGGTCAAATCCAAATGGATTAAAGGCCTTAATATCAGACTTGAAACCATAAGGTATATAGAACAACACGTAGGTAAAACACTCTATGACATTGAGACTAAAGGTATCTTCAAGGAGGAAACATCACTCTCTAAACAAGTGGGACACAGAGATAAACAGATGGGACTGTATTAAGCTGAGAAGCTTCTGCACCTCAAAAGAAATAATGCCTAGGGTACAAAAGCCACCCACAGAATGGGAGAAACAATTCACCTAATACCTGTCAGATAAGGGGCTAATATCTAAGATATACAAGGTACTGACAGAACTTAACAACAAAAACAACAACAAAAGCATCTAACCCCATCAAAAAATGGGGAGAAGAAATGAACAGACACTTCCTCAAAGAAGAAATACAAATGGCTAAAAGGCACATGAAAAAATGCTCCACATTACTAATCATCAGGGAGATGCAAATCAAAATAACAATGAGGTATCACCTCATGCCACAGAAACTGACATGTATCACAAAGAATAAGAACAATTAGTGCTGTTGTGGATGTGGGGAGAAAGGAACTCTCATTCACTGCTGGTGAGAATGTCATCTAGTCCAGTCTTTATGGAAAGCAATATTAAGATTCCTCAAAACACTGGAAATTGAGCTCCCATATGATCCAGCTATTTTCACTCCTAAGGATATACCCTAGGAACACAAAAACGCAATACCAAAATACCTTCTGCACACCTATATTTATTGAACTGCTATTTATAATAGCCAGAATCTGGAAACAATCAAGATGCCCTTCAGCAAATGAATGGCTAAAGAAACTGGTAAATATACACAATGGATTATTATGCAGCCTTCAGGAGAGATAAACTTGTTAAATTTTCCTATACATGGATGGACATGGAAACTATTATGCTGAGTGAAATAAGTCAGAGGAAAAGAGATAGACACAGAATAGTCTCACTCATCTATGGGTTTTATGAAAAATATAAGATATTATTGTAATAATGCCCAGAGACAATAAAGATGAGGGCTAGAAGGACCAGCACACAGTATGAAGCTCACCACAAAATGGTGAGTGCAGTTAGAGAAATAACTACAATAACAATTATTATGACAATGTTATTAAGTGAGAGAATTAGAATGCTTGTCTTGAATACAGGCAGGGTGTGGGGGAAGTGAGGGAGGGCATTTGTGGTGGAAATATTGCCCTGGTGAAGGGGTGTTCTTTTTTATGACTGAAATCTAACTACAAACATGTTTGTAATAATGGTGTTTAAATAAAGATATTAATAAAAAGAAAAAAAAGAAGAAAAAGAGTCTGGGTGGAAAGCAACAAACAGCTGTTGAGCACCTATTATGGGCTAGATATCTTTTATTTTTTAAATTGAAACAAGATAGGTATTTTTTTGTTTTGTTTTTTGTTTTGTTTTGTTTTGTTTTTTTGGTTTTTGGGCCACACCCGGCGGTGCTCAGGGGTTACTCCTGACTGTCTGCTCAGAAATAGCTCCTGGCAGGCACGGGGGACCATATGGGACACCGGGATTCGAACCAACCACCTTTGGTCCTGGATTGGCTGCTTGCAAGGCAAACGCTGCTGTGCTATCTCTCCGGGCCCGAAACAAGATAGTTTTTATTGAACAAAATTTACTTAGAAAGATGTGAAAGGAGTAGAAGAGAGGAATATATGTTCAAAAGAGAACATGAACTTCTCCAGAGTAGAAAAAGCAAGCAGAAAGAGAGATATATATTTAAAGGTGAACATGAACTTGAGAAAGCAAGCCTGGACTAGATTACTTTAACGTGTACTATTCTTTACAACTCACAACCCTGAGCTATTTAAGTCCTTATTTTATACTCAAGGAAACTGTAGTGTGTGAGTTAAACATCACAGCCAATGTAATATGATAAGCTGACAGTCAGGAACGGTGCCAACGCTACTTGACTCTGAAATCTTCGCATGTTGATTCCTTCTCTGCCCACTCTCTCCTTCCTGAGATATAATTTATAGAAACTGCATAAATTTATAAATGTCCAACTTACCAGCTATACCAATCTGTAATTATCATCCAGATAAGATCACGACATCATATATTTACAACAGCTTAAGAGGCTCTGTCATGGTTCACAATTGACAGCTCTCTAAAAGCAACCATATATCGAAGTGAATTGTACATGTAGAAGTTAAATGAGTGGCTCATGGAAGCTCAGCTTTGAGGAACTGGTTAGGTGTGATTTCTGGGTGCATCTGTGAGGGCAATTCTGGAATAGACTAGTATTAGAAATCAATAAAATGACTCCCCTTAGTACCTGAGCATGGTACAGGTGCTCAGGACCTGGTTAGAATAAAAAAGGTAGAAAGAAGGAGGGACAACTCTCTCCCTATATGGCTGTTCAACTGGGACATTCTTCTTCAGTTTTTGGTGTTCCTAGTTCTCCAGCTAAAGGATTAAGGTTAGAATCTATATACCACACCTTAGTCCTTCAAACTTTACTAACTGCAGAATGCAGACCAAGGTTACTTCTTGGATTCATAATCAGGTAGTTTGCAGGACGGTGACCATTGAGAACTGGCTTGTTTAGGTATCTCTCATACTGGGTCTCATGGAGCTCAAAACCTATCCTGTGATTTTTATCCCATATTCTGGACTACATGGTTGGTTTAGATATATTTGGTAGCTGGAACATTACACATATATGTGTGTAATGTAAACATACTTGCGTCCCATATGGTCCCCCAAGCCAGGAGAGATTTTTGAGCACATAGCCAGAAGTAACACCTTATCATCACCGGGTGTGGCCCAAAAACAAACAAACAAAAAAGGTAGTTCAGGGGCCAAGTGATAGCACAGTGGTAGTGTGTTTGCCTTGCACATGGCTGATCCAGGAAGGACCTCGGTTCAATCCCCGGCATCCCATATGGTTCACCAAGCCAGGAGCGATTTCTGAACACATAGCTTTTGGAGTAACCCTTGAGTGTCACCGGGTGTGTCCCAAAAACAAAAAAAGAAAAAAACAAAAAAAGAAAAAGAAAAAGAAAAAAAAAGAAATAGTCTATCAAAAGCAACATAACATCCCTGGAATGATGGCAAAGATCAGCACCATTTCATGAACTTGAAAGATACCAGGATGGGGATTCTCACAACACCTCCATTCCACCTGACTATTCTATCTGGGCAGAAGAGAGATGGGCTCCATGAGAAAGGCAAAGAACTACGTATGATAAACTTCAATGGCTGACAACAATTGCAGTATTTATTACTTACACAAACCAGTACATTCGTTCTTACTTTGAAACTGCTATGAAACTTCAAACATCTTTCCCCCTTTATTTTTTCCCATAAACTCTACTAGAAGATGTTTTCTTTGAGCTGGCCAGGCCAACAATATCTTTTAGTGTCCTACCTCAGAATCCATCAACTTTCCAGCCTATGCCATAAACTGGTCTTGGTTGCCTTCCCCTTCCATAAGTTATTGCTCTGGTTTATTGCATCAGTGACAGACACTATGGTAACTGGATTTAGTGATGAAGATAGAAGTAGCAACTACCTTAGTCCAGTAATGTGGGGAATATTTAGAATATTCCTTTGGAATAAAGTATATTGCATCTGAGCCTGACCTCTCAAAGCCAAAGAAATATAATGCCTAGTAAGCCATTTTGGATTTTGGATAGTCCTCATTTGGGGGTAACTTTGTCCCATATGTCAAATGACCTAAAGACTTCTAGTTTTGAGGGAACTCAGAACAACAGAAGGTTTTGCAATAGTCCAGGCTGCTTTGCCTGTGACCATTTAATCCAGCAGAAGCAGTAATGTTTGAAGTGACAGCTGCAGAGAGTAATGCTGTTTGGAGCTTTGGGCAGGCCCCTGCTGGTGCATCACAGTAGAGCCTTAGGATTTTGGAATGAAACCCAGTGTTCTATGCAGAGAACTCTCTCCTTTGCAGAAAAAACTCCTGGCCTGCTGCCAGATTTAGAGTGAACCTGAGCTTCCAACTTGAATTGATATTATCTGACTTATCAAACCACAGTCAGCAGTCCTCTTCTACCACATACAAGTGGTTTCTAGATAGGTATATGAAAGCACAAGTAAATTGCCCAGATGTGGCCCAGATTACTGTGATTTCTTGTGCCAGGACACTTTTAACCTGCAGCCTGCATTTTGGCCTCTTGGAGAATTCACTGGGATCAGTTGCCTAGAAAAGAGAAACTCAGTTCTGTGTTTTAACTGTTTTTTTTTTCCACACACACAAGTAGGCAGGTACCACCTGAAAGTGTTTCTCTACAGCACAACAACCCACTTCTGGGGACAGGAGACAACTAGTCCCCTTCAGCAATCCTTTGAGCAATATACCTGGTATTGATTCTGCTTAGTAAGAGAAAAAGCCAGACATGGAGCATTTATTTGCTTTGTTTTTATGCCACACTTGGCAGTGCTAAAGAATTATTTCTGGCTCTGTACTCGGGGATACACTTGGTGACTTTAAACAGACCATGTGGGATGTCAGAGACAGATTCAGCATTGGCTACATTTAAGACAAGTGCTTACCCACTGTACTATTGCTATTGTTCCAGTCTGACAAACAGAAATTATATCCAATTCATGGATCATAGATAATGGTTTAAGTGGATAGTCAAGGAATCAGAAGACACAAGATTGGAAAACAAAGCCATCTGGGTAATGTGTGATTAGACCTCTCAAAATGGGCTACATGTTAAAAGTATTTGTATCCCATATGACCTGTGTAGAGGAAGGTTTCATTTTATTTATCTTGGGCATTTGAGCCATTCTTGGTGGTGTTCAGGGGCTATTCCTGGCTCCATACTCAGGAGAGACCCCTAGCAGAGGCAGGGAACAAACTAGGGTTTGCAGAAGGTAAAGCAAGTGCTTGTACTATCTCTCTAGTCTTCAGGAGAGGATTTTAATGATCAGATTGATAGAGTGATCTATTGTGGGACTGTCAACTAGCCTCTTTTTTCAGTGAGCTTAGGTATCAATTGACCATGACAGCAGGGGTGGAGGATATGATGGGGGCACAACAACATGGACTCCTACACTCAGGTCAAACCTAACTTTGCCCTCTGCTGAATTTGGTAGTTAGGCAGTTCCAGAAGCCAATACCAAGTTCTCAGGACAACATCAGTTTCTGGGGCTATCAGCCAGCCACCTTGTAGCTGGTAATTACATTGGGGTTGCTTCTATCATTGAAAGAGAGAGGGAGGCACGCTTTGTTCTTACTGGAAGAGACTTTTGCTCTGAATATGGGTTTGTCTTGCTTGCACATAACACTTATGCCAAAACCACCATCTGTGTCCTTGCAGAATGCTTTATTCACTGGCACATATTCCACACAGCACTGCTTCTGATCAAAGAACTTGCTTCACAGTTTAAAAAAAAATGTGGCAATGGATCCGTGCACACATTTGCTCAATGTCCTTGCTACTGCTTCCCACTCTCCCCAAACAGCAGGGAGACAGAAGAAAGGAAAGAACTTTTGAAGAATCACTTCTGTTGCCCATGAGGGGGCACTGCCCTATAGAATTGGGACAAGGTGCTCCACACAGCCTGTCTATTTTCTAAATCTGCCTCCAAAATAGAACACTCTTCTCTTCTAGCCAGAGCTTATAGGGCCAGAATCAAGGGGAGGGGGGGACATAGGAGTGGAATTTCTCACTTTCACATCTGGTAACCATTAGCATCATGTCTATTCCCAATCATATAGCTGTAAGGTCTGTGGCTTCAAGGTCTTCATTCCAGTGGGAGAGAAGCTTCCATAATGCTACAGTGAAACTGCTACAATGGTTGCATGAAACTTCAAGCAAAGACTGTTCTGACTCCTTTGGACTTCTAATGCTGTTGTGTATGTAAACATTTTAATGGGATTATTATGTTACTGACCCTATCCTGATTGTGATTGTGCCCTACCCTAGGGTGTGACCTGGCATTCTGCCCCCACCCTAGGGTGGTACCTGATTCTGCTCCCACCATTGGGTGGTATCTGATTCCACCATTGGGTGGTACCTGATTTTGGGGCATAAAAGCAAGGGTCTGTGGAAGGTGAGGGGCTTTTTTCCTGGGGCCTATTCTTAGGCCTTTTGGCTTCGGCCTCTTCACGGAATAAAGAGCTGTTTTCTTCGGAAACCTGACTGCCTGTTGGCTTTCTTCCTGCCGCATTCTCCTCAGAACCGCCGGCTGAACAGGGTAACAGACGCGTGGTCCGAGCTGGAGGAGAAAGGCCTCATCCTCTATCCCTCCATCAGTCCACCTTATCAGGGGCTGATTTGCAACATAATGCCTCTGAAACAACAGCCAAAAGGAGCGTTGACTGTCTTGGTTCTGTGACTGTGAAATTGATCCTACCACCGAGAGATTATTGTATCATTGCACTACAACCAGGAAGAAGGAGAAGGTAAGGACAAAGAATGTGTCTGGAGTACAGGAGATTCTTTGAAGAATAATTTAGTATTTCCATTTAGGTCCATAGAAAATTACAATAATTACAATTACCCAGGTAGGATGAAAGATGGCTTCTAAAAGGCACATAAAAATGTTCCACATCACTAATCATCATGGAGATGCAAAACAAAACAACCTCACACCACAGAAATTGGCACACATCACAAAAAAGGAAAACAAGCAGTGCTGGCGGGGATGTGGAGAGAAAGGAACTCTTTTTCACTGCTGGTGGGAATGCCGTCTAGTCCAACCTTTATGGAAAGTGATATGGAGATTCCTCCAAAAACTGGAAATTGAGCTCCCATACGATCCAGCTATACCACTTTTAGGGATATACCCGAGGAACACAAAAATACAACACAAAAATCCCTTCCTCACACATATTTATTGCAGCACTATTTACAATAGCCAGACTCTGAAAACAAACAAGATGTTTCTCAACAGATGAATGGCTAAACTGTGGGACATATATACAATGGAATATTATGCAGCCATCAGGAGAGATGAAGTCATGAAATTTTCCTATACATGGATGTACATGGAATTTATTATGCTGAGTGAAATAAGTCAGAGGGAGAGAGACAGATACAGAATAGTCTCACTCATCTATGAGTTTTAAAAAAAACAAAAGACATTCTTGCAATAATTTTCAGCTCACTACATGAAGCTCACCACAAAGAGAGACAAGTGCAGTTAGAGAAATAACTACATTGAGAACTATCATAACAATGTGAATGAATAAGGGAAGTGGACAGCCTGTCTAGAGTATAGGCGGGGGTGGGTGGGATGGAGGGAGATTTGGGACATTGGTGGTGGGAATGTTGCACTGGTGAATGGGAAGTGTTCTTTACATGACTAAAACCCAACTACAATCATGTTTGTAATCAAGATGTTTAAATCAAGATATTAATTTAAAAAAAGAAATATGGCCTCTGTCCTTTATAAATGAACAATAAGTTTGAAGAGTTGTACCCAGAAGAGGCAAAGGCTAAAATATATAGTGCAACAGAAGGAGATTGTTAGGAACATACTTTGAGCACGTGGTCAGCTATGGAAGTGAGGACTGTCATTAATTTTTTCCTCCTTATTTTACTATAAGTGTGTCTGCACACATGGGTATATATTTATTTATAGCAAACAAAACTTTCTTCCTATGTTATTTGCATATAAGACCATTTTGTTTGGAGGCTTTACCTAGTGGTGCTTAGAGGTTATTCCTGGCTCTGCACTCAAGAGTTACTCCTGGAAATGCTCAGGGATCATATGGGGTACTGGAGATTGAACCAGGGTTGGACACATGCAAGGCAAATCTCACTCTTATATACTCTTGACTCTAATCAGAATATTTAAGAATTTTTTTCAGGTTTTTATTTGTTTGGGTTTTGTGCCATACCCAGTAGTGCTCAGAGATTATTCCTGGCTTTGTGCTCAGACAACTCCTATGGTATTCTAGGGACCTAATTCACTGCTGGAGCTTGAACTGGGAATGCAAGATGAGCATTCTTGACTTTATACTATCTCTTCCACCATAGAATTGTTGTTGTTATTGTTTTTTTCATCTCATAATAGTTAAGAGGTACTGAAGAGAAGAAAAAAAAATCACTGAAGAACTGTGCCTCCTCTTCTGGGAAGATGTTAGTGTGTTTTTGGTTGGATGAAAAATAATTGGACCATTTTTTTTTTGTCACACCTGGTGACACTCAAGAGTTACTCCTAGCTCTGCACTCAGAAATCACTCCTGGCTGGCTTGGGAGACCATATGGGATGCTGGGATTCGAACCAGGATCCGTCCTGTGTTGGCCGCATGCAAGGCAAATGTCTTACTGCTGTGCTATCGCTCCAGCCCCTAATTGGACCATGTTGTGTAGAATTATAACTTTGTTTTTATTTTCATTTAGAAATTCTACATAGTTTAATGTGACCTCCAGTTGAAAAATGCTGCTTAAACTATATATATATATTATTGGTACCAAACTGACAACCAAAGGACTTGTGATAATTAATTTTAGTATTAATAAATTAATAAAATTAATCATAAAATTAATCAACTGATTAATAAAGTAATCAAAGTAATCAACAAGACCGAGTCATAAATGTCTGTTCATTGATTAAATATTATTTCTGGGTGTGTCTGTCAGTGTTTCTGAGTGAGATTAGTATCTGAAATGGATAGACAAAGTAAAGTAGAGGGTGGGCCTCATCTACTTCATTGGAGACCTTGAATCAAACAAAACATAAGGGAGATTCATTCTACCCATTTTCTGGCTGGGCTATTGGTCTTTTTCCACCTTCAGAATTAGACTCAGTGCACCATCAGTTCTTTTACATCTTTATCCTGTACTTCTTAGAAAATTTTTTTGTTTTGTTTTGTTTTTGGGTCACAACAGCAGCACTCAGGGGTTACTCCTGGCTCTGCTCTCAAAAATTGCTCCTGGCAGGCTTGGGGGACCATATGGGATGCCGGGATTCAGACCACCGTTCATCCTGGATCAGCTGTGTGCAAGGCAAATGTCCTACCTCTGTGCTAACTCTTCAGCCCCTAGTTCTTAGAAATTGTTATTGTCTATAACCATCCAAGACAATTTCCTTATAATAAATATCTCTCATTTTCTTTCTCCTCCTGTCTTGAAACTCAATAATGAGATGGAGATGAAGAGACATATAATAGACATCTCCAGAGAAATAGAACTATATGACTCTGATTACTACCCATTATCTCTCTATCTATTTATCCATGTATTTTTTATCTATCTATTAGTTTTCTATATCTACCTATCCATCCTTCCATCCATCTCATATGCTCTTTTCCTTTGGAGAACTCAGACAAATATGCTTTCTGTTTGTGTAACTATCTTATTAAAAATGAACTTATTAAAACCTTATTAAAAGGACCTTTTTTAAAAACCTTATATAAAAAGGTTTGCAGCTGAAGTGATAGCAGAGTAGTTAAGGCCTTTGCCTTTTATGTCACTGACCTAGGCTCAACCAATCCCTAGCACTCCAGAAGTGAACCCCAAGAATAAGTTCTGAGCATAGCTGGGTGTGGCGTTAAAAGCAAAAACTAATTGTATAGGTTTTTCTTAGTTGTATTATGAGAGAGAGAGAGAGAGAGAGAGAGAGAGAGAGAGAGAGAGAGAGAGAGAGAGAGAGAGAGAGAGAGAGAGAGAGAGAGAGAGAGAGAGAGTGTGTGTGTGTGTGTGTTTGGGCCACATCTGGCAATGCTCAGGAGTTATTCTAGGTTCTGCACTCAGAATCACTCCTGGTGCGCTTGGGGGAGCAAAGGAATACCTGGGATAGAATTCAAGACAGCTGTTGCAAGGCAAGCACTTTACTCACTATACTATTGCTCTGGCTCAATTTTATGAGATTTTAATACATTATTTAAATTTTATTTTTCTCTTCTATTAGCCTTTTTGTTTAAGGTAGCGTATATTCCCTTTATTGGTTGCCTAGAAAATTAGTACTTTTACTGCCTTTTAATCAACAATGGATTCTGATGATAATTTTAACCTCTTCCATTTACCCACCTTTCATAGTCTACAATATTGTAGCTATATAGGTAGTTTGTTTCTATACATTCTATAAGCTAATATACTGAATATTGATTACTAATTAATGATAATTACTAATAATTAGTATTAATAGTGTTGTTTTACACAATCACCTCCCCCATTTTTCTCTCTGGGGCTCCTATTTCTTTCTGCAGTCTGTACTCACAACTTGAGTGGTTTTATCAGCCTGAATGGCTTCAAGTAGTAGTTCTCATATAGCATTCTGTTGAAAACATCTCTCAGCTTTTACATTCATCTGAAAATGTTTTCAGTTTGCCTCAGTATCGAAGGATACTTTAACTGACTCTAGAATTTAAGATTTTTTTTTTTGGGACTTTTAAAAATATCCACTTTCTTTGGCTTTCATAATTTCTTGTGAAAAGCTAAGGGTTATTATTACTCTGAGAATTATGCACTCTCTTTTCTTTATGTGTCTCATAATGTGAAGCCTGGAGCTGAAGGGACTCCTTTTTGTCAACCTAAAGTTGTTTCCATTTAAGGCTAACAAGAATAAGTTCCACGTAAGGGCTAAATTTCTATCCCAACAGTCATGATACAGATCTAAGGCCCAATAAACCACAATATACCACCCTAGATATCTAGCTATAAAAGGACATGATGAAAATACTCTAGAAACACCTAGAAAACAGCCAATCAACTTAAAGATTGAGACTTCCTGCTTCTAGCCTTATATAACCTGACTTGTGATTCCTGGGCTGCATTGCCTCTTGTAGAAGGTGGCCCTGATTGATCAGTTTGTAGCTTGTTGGTTTGATGGAATAAAGCTATGCTTTGCTTTATTTCAATTGTGTGGTCTTGTCCTTTGACTCCAGACCCTAACAAGAGGGTTTTCTTTTCTTTTTCCTTTTTTTGTTTTTGGTTCACACCTGGTGGTATTCCTGGTGGTGCTTGGGGTACTGTGTGGTGCCCAAAATTGACCAGGGTCAGCTGCATCAAGAGTATTAGCTCGGGCCGGAGAGATAGCACAGCGGTGTTTGCCTTGCAAGCAGCCGATCCAGGACCAAAGGTGGTTGGTTCGAATCCCGGTGTCCCATATGGTCTCCCGTGCCTGCCAGGAGCTATTTCTGAGCAGACAGCCAGGAGTAACCCCTGAGCACCGCTGGGTGTGGCACAAAAACAAACAAACAAAAAAAAAGAGTATTCTCTTCAGCTCAAGAGTTTTTATTTGACTTGATTTCAACAATTTACGTAAAGGTAATTTTATTTGTGTTTATTTGCTTATTGTTTGTTTATTCTTTTCCCCCAATACTAGGAATTGTTACTTAGCTTCCTGGGCTGTGGGTTTATGTTTTTCTTAAGTTTTGAAATGGAAAAATTTGGCCATTTTTTCTCAAACCTTGTTTCTGTTCCATTTTTTGCATTTCTTTTCTCCTAGGTCTCCAAATGCATATCTTAAAACTTTTAACACTGTTCTACATTTCTTTCAAGCTTGGACTTGTGTTTTATTTATTTATTTTTTTCTTTATAATGGTGCTTCTAAATTCACTAGCCTTGTCTTTTGCTGTGCTCAATCTAAGGTTAAATCAATCCAATGAGATTTTTATTTTCTTGAACTATATATTTTCAATTTCAGAGTTGTATCATTTTAATCTTATACTGAAATTCTTTATCTGTATTTGTCTATTTTATCAGTCTTCTTCACTGTGCTAATAATTAATAAAATTCTTGTTTTGTTTTCCATATCAAAATGGTCTATAGCCATATTTCTTTTTTTTTTATCTTTATTTAAACACCGTGATTACAAACATGATTATAGTTGTATGATTACAGTCATGTAAAGAGCACCCCCCTTCACCGGTGCAACATTCCCACCACCAATTTCCCAGATATCCCTCCTCCCCACCCCCCTACACCTGTACTCGAGATAGGCTTTCTACTTCCCTCATTCATTCACATTTTATGATAGTTTTCAGTGTAGTCATCTCTGCAACTGCACTCATCACTCTATGTGATGAGCTGCATGTCCTGAGCTGCACCTACCAGCCCTCATCTCTCTTGTCTCTGAGATACTGTTAAAAATGTCCTTCATTTTTCTTAAAGCCCATAGATGAGTGAAACCATTCTGCGTCTTTCTCTCTCCCTCTGACTTACTTCACTCAGCATAATAGATTCCATGTACATCCATGTATTGGAAAATTTCATGACTTCATCTCTCCTGATGACTGCATAGTATTCCATTGTGTATATGTACCACAGTTTCTTCAGCCACTCATCTGTTGAAGGGCATCTTGGTTGTTTCCAGAGTCTGGCTATTGTAAATAGCGCTGCAATGAATATAGGAGTAAGGAAGGGATTTTTGTATTGTATTTTTGTGTTTCTTGGGTATATTCCTAGGAGTGGTATAGCTGGATCGTATGGAAGCTCAATTTCCAGTTTGTGAAGGAATCTCCATATCGCTTTCCATAAAGGTTGTACTAGACGGCATTCCCACCAGCTGTGAAAAAGAGTTCCTTTCTCTCCACATCCCCACCAGCACTGCTTGTTTTCCTTTTTTGTGATGTGTGCCAATCTCAGTGGCGTGAGGTGGTACCTCATAGTAGTTTTGATTTGCATCTCCCTGACGATTAGTGATGTTGAACATCTTTTCATGTGCCTTTTGGCCATTTGCCTTTCTTCTTTTTCAAAGTGTCTGTTCATTTCTTCTCCCCATTTTTTGATGGGGTTAGTTGTTTTTTTCTTGTATAGTTCTGTCAGTACCTTGTAAATTTTGGATATTAGCCCTTTATCTGATGTGTATTGGGTGAATAATTTCTCCCACTCAGTGGGTGGCCTTTGTATTCTGGGCACTATTTCCTTTGAGATGCAGAAGCTTTTCAGCTTAATATAGTCCCATCTGTTTATCTCTGCTTCCACTTGCTTGGAAAGTGCTGTCTCCTCCTTAAAGATGCCTTTAGTCTCAATGTCCTGGAGTGTTTCACCTACATGTTGTTCTATATACCTTATAGTTTCAGTTCTGATATCAAGGTCTTTAATCCATTTGGATTTTACCTTTGTACATGGTGTTAGCTGTGGGTCTGAGTTTGCTTTTTTGCAAGTGGCTAACCAGTTGTGCCAACACCACTTGTTGAATAGGCTTTCCCTGCTCCATTTAGGATTTCTTGCTCCTTTATCAAAAACAAGGTGGTTATATGTCTGAGGAACCTTCTCTGAGTACTCAAGCCTATTCCACTGATCTGAGGGTCTGTTTTTATTCCAATACCATGCTGTTTTTATAACTGTTGCTTTGTAATACAACTTAAAATTGGGGAAAGTAATGCCTCCCATATTCCTTTTCCCAAGGAGTGCTTTAGCTATTCGAGGTTGTTTGTTGTTCCAGATGAATTTCAGAAGTATTTGATCCATATTTCTTTTTTTATTTCTTTGTCTTCATTTCTTTTTTCTTGTTTTGATTTGGGAACCACATATAGCAATACTTAGGATTTGCTCCTGACTCTGTACTCAGGGATCACTTCGGGCAGGGATTGGGCCATATGGAGTGCTGCAGATCAAATGAGGATTGTGCAAAGCATTACTCACTGCACCCTTATTTTTCCCAACCCTTATTTTTTTATTTGTGTGTTCCAGAGATAAAACTCTGGGCCTCATACATATGAAGCATTGTCCTGACACTGAGCTACATACATGCCCAGGATGTGTCTTTTTAAAAAATGTATTGGGTCAGGTGCTTGCCACTTATTAAAGACAATTTGATTTCATTTTATGGCCAACATTGGGCATAAAGTACTACGGAAACAATGGATGGTTTTTCCCTTTGGAATCTTTCCGGAACTATTTCACAAATTAATCACAAATTAACCACACTAATCTTCTCATGAATTGAGAGGGTTTGGGTTTGTATCTCAGTTTTAGTGACTCACCATCTATCTGTGGCTTGTCACTGTTTTCTGAGGGAGATTCTTCTGGTCTTTTGGCTGTCAGTATGAAGATTCATTTATCTTTAATCATTTTTTGACAGCTTATGTATGGAAGGAGTTACTAGGAGATTTTGAAAATATATGCATTTATCCTCATGCTCCTACAGTTGCAAAAATCTAAAAAGTTTAGGGGAAACTGTGGGGACATAGTGTGCTTGGAGAAACTTCTCTTTACTTCTTTGTCTTCTAAGCAGCCCCAGGATTACAAAGATTTTACATTTCCATCGAGAAGCCTTTAGCCTAATTTATTCAGAACTCTAGAATTCAACAACCTTGTTGTGGGGGCACAGCCACATCTGAAGCTTACATCAATTATTCAGTCTCAAACTCAATTTACCTGCGGGCCGCAGGAGGCAAAGTCGGGGTGATCCTTGAGTGCAAAGTCAGTAGTAAGCCTTGAACATTGGGGGGTGTGACCCAAACAACTAAAAAATAACAAAACAAAACAAAAAAAAAGATTCCTCTAGGGCAGGGCCACAAAATGTTGTACGAAGGACCACAAACGGAGTTTGAGACCTCTGATTAGTTCCTTAGGCTGCCAAAAGCCTTACTTGTTGATGTCTGAGTTAATCCTTCAGTCTGAACCCTACTGAAAAATGAACTCTAAGAAGGAGAAGCTCTTTTCTCTTGAATCCAGTTCACTCAGTCCTCTTTCTCCCCAAATTTTACATATCCTTAGAAATAGGGCTTCTATTATTTCCCCAAGTTTTTTTCTAGTTATTGCAGGAATTGCTTTCAACTGCCAAAATCTACAATTGTTCATACACCAGAAAAGAATAAAGTTGGTGGGCAAAAATAGAATAAATTGGAACAGAAAGAAAAAGAAACAACAAAATAGCTGAAGGAGCATAGTAATAATTCATTTCTGTGTCTGAATTCTTTTGTTTTATTTTTATTTTGGGGGACACTTTGAAGGCTTTTTGGTAGCCAGCATGGAGATTTGTGTATCTTCAATTTCCTTTTTACTCTTCTGTACGGTAGATTTTACTTTTTAAAATTTTTGGGTAGAGAAAGTTTTGAGCATATATGCTTTATCTATGTGACCAGGAATCACACCAGTATTTTTTATAATATCTTTATTTAAGCACCATGATTACAAAAATGCTTGTAGTTAGGTTTCATTCATAAAAAGAACACCCCCCCCCCTTCATCAGTGCAACCTTCCCACCACCATTACCCTCCATCTTCCTCCTCCCCCACCCCTTGCCTGTATTTAAAACAGACATTCTATTTCTCTCATTCACTACCATTGTCATGATATTTGTTAGTGTAGTTATTTCTCTAACTGCACTCACCACTCTGTGGTAAGTTTCATATCATGGGCTGGTTCTTCCAGGCCTCATCTCTATTGTCTCTGGGTAGTATTCCAATACTGCCTTTTATTTTTCTTAAATACCACAGAGCATCATACTAATATTTAAAGAACCATATGCAGTACTAGGGATTGAATGTGTGTCAGCTGAGTACAAGGCAAGTGTCTTATTTGCTGTAATATCTCTCTGATCCTATGCTTTGGGCAGATTATTGCAGTATAATTTAAAGACAGTTTCAATGATGGGCATATGAATTGAATGAGAAGTTCATTAAGGTTATCAAAGATAACATTTGTACTATACAACTGACAATGTGCAGAATTGCTCAACTGAGCCAGGGTGGTTGACTCTTTATATCTTGTTTGTTTTACTTTTGGGGTCATTCCCAGTGGTGCTCAAGGGACCAGGTGGTAATGAAAGCAGACTCAGGTCTCATACTTCAAGATAGTTGCTTTCTTGCTAATCTACACCCTAGACCCTGTATTTAATAGTAATAGAAAATAGAATTTCCCTTCCATGCTCATTAGAAGTAGGTTCTGACAGAATATACATGAAGGGAGAAGAGAAGGGATATCAGACTATAATGTAGAGGCCTACATCATTAAAATCTCTAGGAAGGCTTAGGTTCTTTCACAGAAACTGGAGACTGATAAATTCATATGAGTGTGTTGCAAGCATTTGGGGACTACCATCATATAGCATTGGGTTTATTACCATCATATAGCATTGGGCTTTAGAGCCCAATGCATAGAGTAAAAGATGTATGTATTGGGGAAATGCACATTTTTCAGGTCTCTGTTGGAACTGGAGTATCTGTGTTCACAGGCAGTGGCGTGTGGAGCCTGTGGGTAGGTCTAGGTGTGTGCGCTATGCCTTTATTGAATTGGGCTTAAGTGAAACAACAGATGAGGCTGACAGGCACAGATGTGACAAGATACTCAGGGGTATGTATGCCACTTTTTACATTTGGAAGGAGAAAAGGGGGAATGGGTCTTTAGAATTGGAAAGGCGGGGATAAAGGAATTTTTAAACTGCTCATGGCAAAGCAGAAAAATTGGAATTTCTCTCCACACTAATGAGTGAAGTTTTTGGATTGGGGAATACAACTCCATTTTGTTCTTCTAATACTTCACACTTAAAGCAGAATGATGAAAAGGATGGGATGGGGTTTGGGAGCCAAACAGGGCAGTGCAGAAACTGGGATACTCATATATAAGGCAAATGACTCATACTATATTATTTCTTTACTATTTCTCAGGTAAAAATGACTTTATTTTATTTAGTTTTGGAAGCCATGCCTGGCGGTACTCAGCACTTACTCCTGGCTCTGTGCTCTGGGATCACTCCTGGCAGGCTGAAAGGACCATATGGGCTATGATATCAAGCCTAGGTCAGTCATGTGTATCCTACCTGCTGTGCTATCCACTCTGAACCTTGTAGGATAACTTTAAAGAACTCTTCAGAGATGAGGGAACTGACTGGTTGATCAGCAGAATCCTGGGCATTAAATGGAGCTAGCTGTGAGATAGGATCGTTACAACTATTTAAAATTCCAACAAACAAGTTTATCCACAAAGCTTTCTCCAGGCTTTCCTAGGAGAATTAGGAACATTTTCACAACAATCTAATTTTAATCTTTCCAACATCCTTGTGAGGTAGGCAAGAAGAAATTTCTTACACTTAAAAAAAAAGATAATAAAATTTCATGCCACTTAATTCCCTGTGAAACCACATGGGGCCAAAGTGTGAAGGCTGTAGGAGCAATGTGGTTTCTGAAAACAGAGCTGCCTATTTATTCTTTCTACTCTGTCAGATGACTATTATCGGTCTTCAGTGTAGTAATGCAAGGATTAGCATTGGCCTCTAATGGATTTTGGAAAACATAATTAGGAAGGCTTTCCTATAGTTTTGAAAGTGGATTGTGGGGGAGAGAGAGAGCATGTAGGAGTTTTGGCTGGACCCTGAAGTAGACTCCACAAATGCACAGAATTTCCTAATATCTAAAGCTGCGGAACTTTCAGTGCTATACTTTCATCTGCAACACAAAATCTTTTCTGGAATATGAACTGGTAATAAAAGGCAGATTTAGAAGAAGCAAAAAAG
Organism: Suncus etruscus; assembly: GCF_024139225.1. Classification (NCBI taxonomy): domain Eukaryota; kingdom Metazoa; phylum Chordata; class Mammalia; order Eulipotyphla; family Soricidae; genus Suncus; species Suncus etruscus. The sequence goes on along the minus strand of NC_064851.1, from coordinate 80,325,788 downwards.
ATATTGTTAACCACTATCTTCCTACTTTCTGTGATGTAAGAAAAGACTATTGATCTGCAGTCAAATTGTATTCCTATCAGTAACAAAGACTTAACAATAGTAACAATAGTGAATAAATAATACATGAACAGCCAATTTATCCTGGTATGCTAAGCCTGCAAGGTAATAGAACTTATGTACTTTGTTTAACATGGGGTTGGAAATAGGCTACATTGAAATAGTTCTGTTTTATTAAAACATAGAGGTGAACAAGATAAAAACTGCTATATTAAAGAGAAGTTGGTTCCCATGTTTTATAAAGATCTACTTATGACAGTTTGTGAGTTTAGTTTTTATTTCTTATCAGTTAAAGTTTATCATTTCCTTTCATATTTAATTTTACTGTTAGAAAAATTAAGGGCTGGAAGACTTGTGAAACCAATCCTCTTTTTCCTTTAAAGCAGATATAGCAAAAATAAGGATATAATTGGCTACATGTTGTGCCAATGTTCCCTTGTGTCCTCTTTATGTTGAAATTGGATGCTGGAAAACAGTTGCATGACATACAAATTATTTTTGTATTGCCCACAAAATTTAAAGATATTCTAATTAAATGCACTAAAAATTCGAAGTCAAGAATTCCTTAAAATTTTATCAGCATACAGCAGGCCACTTGCCTTGCATGCAACCGACTAAGTTCGATCTCTAACCACAGATGGTCTCTTACCTAAGCCCTATTAGGAGTGTTCCCTGAGCAGAGGCAAGAGTAAGCGCCGAGTATTATATACCAGGTAGTATTACCTGGTATGACTCCTACCCCCCAGCCCAATTTCATCAGGATAACTTTCTAGGGGCATTAAAAATTGAAGTACTGTGAAAGTACTGAGATTATTCTTAGTTCATTTTGTAAGGCCATAAAAAAAGAGAGGATTTATTCTGAAATAATTATGCAGTTCCATTATCTATTTTGTGTGAAGAAAAAATGCACAGTTGGTTGATTGACCACTTTTTTTGGAATAGCTCTCTATATTCAAGTCTTATTACATTCTACACATTTCTGGAAGAATCTCTTACCATGAAGCATCTATTTCAGTCTTGGATAGTAAAAAGCATTAGAGAAAGTATTTGGAAGAGAGTTCTCATTTTGAGCTCACTATTTTGTAGTTTGAAGGTATAGAAATGAGCTTTCCAATGTTAAAGTACCTGATGAATTTTGTTCTATCACTTGTTATTGTTTTTATTCTGAAGTGCTTCCACTGATGGGTTCATTGTGCCACAATTTGCATTCAGGCTCTCCTTTAAACCATACTTGTGTCTTCTTTTCAAAACCCACCAAGACTCTCCCATACATAGCCTATTAAATAGTTATTGCTCAGCTTGCTTTTTTATACACCTGCCTAGGACCTTCCTATTTCTGGACAGGACCATTCATTAGTATTCATTTCAGGCAGACAAAATAGCTTGAGCAAAAGCCCAGAAGCTGGAAGACACTGTGCTAAGTGACCATATACCATGGTGCATATTTGGTAAATGGTCATAAATGAGTGGTGTATGTTTGGCATATGGTCATACACCAGTGATATATATTTGGTAAAAGGGCCAATGTGGGGACTTGGCTGAAAAGTGACATTTCTGGAGGTGCCAAGTCTGACCTGTCAGGGCTCTTAAAACCCACACTTGCACACACATTTTACTGAGCTTCTCTCCATTTAAAAGAATGATTACTACATGGAGGAAAAATTAATTATTTACTGTCCACTCCACATCCCTTTCTCTGCCTGCCTTAGGATGAAGGCTGGTAAACAAAAGTAGCAGTGGCAGTTAAGTGGTGTGACCACTGATGGGCCAAAGTTATAACCACAAAAGGAATTTGTTTCCTGTCTTTTTATAATTTCCCTCTTTGCCCCACATTAGAGGGTAAGTTAAAAAAAACCACGAAGATATTAAAATAAGAACTGCAGCTATTAAAAATCTGTTTCAGTGATCTCATACTTGGTGGTCGAAGCAGCTAATGGCATCCACACACCCACACAATTAGCGACATATGGAAACTTGTCCTCACTTCTAGACATCCAGCCTAGAGCTGCTTTTTTCCTGGCTGCCCTTTGCAACAGGGAACTATGTCTCCTGCTTTCCCTCCTAGCAACAGCAGTGATATTCATATAGAAAGCTAGCATCTCCTCGGAGTCCCCTTAAGCAACAATCTAAATCATTGGAGAAGATAGCACTGGGGGCTGGGCAGGAACTAGAAGAGCTTCAGTTTTTCAGTTGCTCTGGGAGGGAGCTGCTCTTGGGACATTCTCAGCCCTTTTCTACAATGGGAGCATTCCTGCAGGAGGTGTCAGGCAATGGGTGATTCCAGACTAGGTTTGATCTAAGATTCACTGTGCAGACTCTAGTGATCAGACTGTGGACCTTTTCAGGGTTGATTAAAAAGAATCATTGGAACTGGCACAGTGTGAAGAACATGCTTGAAAAAAGGAAAAAGGGACCAGAGTGATAGCACAGTGGGTAGGGCATTTGCCTTGCACAAGTCCAACTTGTTTCATCCCCAATATCTCAAATAGTCTCTTGAGGACCACCAGGACTGATTCCTGAGTGCATAGCCAGGAGGAATCCCTGAGCATTACCAGATGTGACCCAAAAACAAATTTAAAAAAGGGGGGAGTGTCAAAGTAAGCACAGCAATGATGCTGAGAAAGGTAAAGAAAAGAAATGTGAGGTGGTACCTTGGCACACAAAATCCAGGGAAATCTGAAATAAAATAAAGGACATGATGGAATGTATTGTCCCTGAAGATTGGCAGTGGTTGAGTCCAAATTCAGAGGAGAACAGGCAAGGATGATTAAGAAAAAGGACCTGAAGAGAGAAAACAATCATTTTGGAATGTCACAAGAGTGGTCTAGGAGGTGCCACACATCCCTGGCAGATTGGACACTAGAAGATAATCATCACAGCATCCTCTCCTCTGTTTTAACAGTTCACATTATTGAAACATAAGAAATGCTCACCGCCACTTTGTTAAAAAAGGTATTAAAGTCTTCCACCTCTTTCTGGAATCCTTCTTTAGACCCTTCCCATAATCTAGGTGCTTCCCTGTATTCTTTTCCTTTCCTTTCAAGTTTTTCCTGAATTTGACCACTTGATCTACAGTTCCTTGCTTGCAATCTTGACTGCACAAGGATAAGAACATGAGTGCCTGGCTATACCATGAACACTGGTAGCTAATGACAGTAACCATTATGAAAAAGACCAGGGGTCCCAAGAGCTTATGGGAAATCTCTGAGCATATGCAGGTGGCTTTCATTTCCTTTCTAATGTTTGTCCAGACAGAATGCAGTAAATCTATGGTTTCAAACAATCTAACATGAAAGCAAAATGAACATAAATTAGTGTAAAACTGAAACAAATATCCTATCTGATGTATGTGGTAAAACATTAATAATACATCACAATAATATTGCTTATAGGCCAGTACAATGCTACAAGATCTTTAAGTTATATGAACTCATTTTATTATCACAACTTTATGGTGAGTTTAATAATATTATTCCCATTTTACAATTGAGAAAAGGGAGGCACAGAGAGGCATGTAACTTATGCAAGATTACACTGTGCCAAGAAAAGGAGAGTTTCCCTTTCTCATCTCTGCTGGCAAATAACCACTTGAACATCAGAGGAATTAACAGGAAAAAAAAAATCCCAGTGTAGGGGCCAGAGAGATAGTATGGAGGTAGGGCATTTGCCTTGCATGAGGAAGGATGGTGGTTCGAATCCCGGCTTTTCATATGGTCCCCCGAGCCTGCCAGGAGCGATTTCTGAGCGTAGAGCCAGGAGTAATCCCTGAGCACTGCCTGGTGTGACCCAAAGACCAAAAAAAAAAAAAAAAAAAAAAAAAAAAGAAAAGAAAAGAAAAGAAAATCCCAGTGTAATCATGTCCAGTGGCTAAATCTATTTAGATATAGAAGTTTAGCCAAATGGGGGTCTACATCTTATCCTGGATGACAAATAAAGGGGTAATGCCTAGGACTTCAAAGAGAAGGAAAATAATTTACAGGGAAATGAAAAATCACACCTAGTTCATAATCATTTAAATTGGGAATAGCTTGCTTCTCAGTACAGGCCATCCATCTAACCTCCTTTAGTTAAGAAAACATGGAGATAAATGTTTTAGCCGAGTATTGCAGGTTTGGGGCTTGGTTGCTTTTAATCCATTTGCAAAGTGGCTTTACTTTGGGCTGTCCTGTTTTTCTCATCTTTCCCCTGCTAGTGAGAAGTTAAAGAAAAGCTGAGCTTCTCGTGGTAGTCTTTGGCTTCATGCTGACTGTTTGGTTTTTGTTTCCCTAACCTTTCTCCCCAAGTCCTTGTTTTCATAACCCTTTGCGTTCTTTGGAGAAGCCGAAAGGATTTTTCATGCAGTCAGTACTGCAGATTTCAGACCATGGAGTATTACTAATTCTAGATGCGACATTCCTTGGCAACCTAGGAGCAATTAAGGTACAGTTCTTGTTAATACAACTGGGGAGAACACCCCCACTCCTTTCCCTTTTGTTCCAGGGCTCAAAATTTCCCAGAACAAAAACTGAAAAGAAAGATAGAAGGGGCGGAGAGGTATGACCCCCCCCCCTTTTTTTTTTTTGGCCACACCCGGCGGCGCTCAGGAGTTGCTCCTGGCTATCTGCTCAGAAATAGCTCATGGCAGGCACGGGGGAGGGGGCGGGGACCATCTGGGACGCCGGGATTCGAACCAACCACCTTAGGTCCTGGGTCAGCTGCTTGCAAGGCAAACTCCGCTGTGCTATCTTTCCGGCCCCGAATTCTCCTTTTTTATACTGCAATCTGTGTGTCATGGGGAAGACAGTGATTACCAAAGGAGCTTCTGATCTTCTCAACTCAAGGACCCCTTGTTTTAAAGCCAACAATGTTTCAGTAACTGTACTCTGGGTTTGAAGGAGAACATTTGTACCCATGTATATGTGCACCTTGTTATAATTGTACTGTGTCTAGGCTCCTAGAAGTTTGATCATGCCCACCCCCAAATACATGAAAAAATAAAGATGGGGGGGGGCGGTGATTTTGAATCTACACTTAAACAATGCTCCAGGTAATTTTTATGTCCTATTGAGTTTGTGAGCCATGCACTGTGATCCCCAAACAACAGCTTTCTTATGGGCCCAGAGCAATAATGTGGAAAAAGTAAGATGGCTTTTGACCTCAGGATTTTTAATATATTCACAAGCTAAACTGAAGTGACAGCACCCTGAGATTTTTGTCTGGGGGCCTGCTGTGTGCTTAGCTTCACCCTGTCAGTTCTCCAGTGATCTTTCTTGACCTTAAAAAGGTTTTCTTAAGCTCTTGACTTTGGGAAAGTTTCAACCAGGAATGTTTCAACTTCAAAGTAATCCGTAGCTGGGAGATGACTTCTGGTATGTGTCACAATAAGATGGGGGGAAGGGAAAGGGAAATGCTTGGGTGGTCCCAAGAAACACAATGTTTTGATCATTCTTAACCTAAGCAGCTTTCTTGTCATATAACCCAAGAATATCTCATGGTGGGAGTTGCTGTGTGTAAATAAACCCGTTCCCCATGCCTTAGAGCTGTCTTCAGAGTGGGGAAAAGTGTGCTGTGAAAGAAGTGGCCTTTAGGAACTTCCTGTGTAGCTTAGAGTTTTCAGGGACTGGAGTTCTCACCCTGACCTATCCTCTCTCAACCTTTACCACCTTCAACATCTTGGTCTCAGTGACTTGTGTCCTGTAAGGACCAGGTAGCAGTGTGAAGCCATTGAGTCACCCAGTCCAGGCCCGAGTAGGATTCTGTGTGGATTAGGAGGAAAGAAACATATTTTCATCTTCTGAATTGAGCAGGGTTGTCATCAGTTTCGGAGACATGATGGAGATCTGTCCCAAGTGTGGCATAGCAGGGGTTACAGAAGTAAAGTACCCCCCTCCCCCATTTCTCTGCCACCACCCTTGGTCTAAAGAAATAGCCATACCGGGAAGAATAAATCAAGTCCACAAATGTAAGAGTAAGATAAACATCAAGTATGGGAGAACACTGGGGAATTGAGGTAAGTATCATGTTCTGTCTCCCAGGCAGGCCAGGACATTAAGCCATTCCCCAGGCATTTTCCATGAGTCTAACCCAGAGCTAGCTTCATTAAACTGTGGAATAGGAGTGGTGTGATTTTGGGCATGTCTCCCAGCCCTAAATAGCACTTGTTATGTCTGTCATTCTATTATAATTTTATTCTAGGTGATGAAAGCTTTTATTTTGGCAAGTTCTGCCTCAAATGTAGACACTTTATGAGGACTTAAGTCAAGGCTAAACTGGTAGCTTAGTATTTGGGTATAACCTTAGGATGGAAAAGAGAAAATAATATACAGTTTAGTGGGCACAAATCCCAACTAGTATTGAACTTAGAATGGGCATTTGAGGGGACTTGAAGTGTGTGCTCCAGTGTAGTGATAAGAGGGAAAGGGAACTGATGATAAATTGCTTTGTCTTCATATCAATTCACTCAGGCTGCTCAGAGATTTCCCTCTGAGAACAAAGGAATATTTGATGGGCTTTAAAAGGGATTATTACAGTGAACTCAAATTTTATAATAGTACTTCACATCAAAGGGCTTCTCATTTTACATTAATTTAGCAATTCTAATCTTAAGATTTTAACACAATGAAATAATTATAAGCACAAAATACAAAAGAATAATTTGATTTATTTTTTTCTCTCTAACAACTATTAATGGAGTACCTATTAGAGAACAGGTGCTGTTCAGGGAACTGGACTACCTCTGCTATATTCAGACTAGAGAAATCTCTGTCCTCTCATGGACCTTCAGTTGTGGTAAGGATTAGAATCTAGTTCTATGTAAACAAGGCATTGTGTCACCAAACCTCGTGGTTTTAGGCCACATTTTCTTAAACCTCTGTCTCTTTTTCTAGAAATACTTTCTTTCCTTGGTTTTCAGGATACTATTTCTCAGAATTTTATCCCTATCCTCAGATCTTCTCCATCCTCCTGATTTTACTTTGTTATCCCACTGTTAAGCACTGAATTCTCCTTATTTAAACATTGAAATACTGGTGATCCAAATGTTTAGTTCTATCACTCAGTGCTCCCATGAATTCTAGCCTTAAATGCAACCACTGACTTAACATCTTCATTGTGCTTTTCTCAAACTAGGATGACTTCCTCAACTTGACCACCAAAATCAAACTCTTGATTTTTCCCATCCAAACTACTCTACCTTTTGTCATTTTCTTTCAGCTAAAGGCAACTAACTTTATTCTCCCAATTACTCATGAAAAAACAGGATTATCTTTGACTTCTCTCTCATATAGTCTACATTTGATCTATCAGATTAAACTACTATGATACCTATCGCAGTATAAAGTGAAGACTGGGATAATAATCTGATCATTTATTAGAGGAAGATTGCTTGAATTATGGTACTACTTTCAGACATTAAAAACTACATTGGAGGTGATGGGAAATGGCTCAAAGAGTTAGAGTAACTGCTCTACATGCAGGAGCCTTTGGTTTGAGTTCTAACACTGCCTGGTCCTCCTCACATTAGAGATAGTCCCTAAACAACTCTGAATTTGGCAAACAAACAAACAAACAAACAAAAAAAAGTGCTGCTGTAGTTTATAGGTAATTGTCTGGAGCCAGCAAGATAACATGGAGGAAAGGCACTTACTTGTCTTGCATGCAGATCTGTTTCAAATCTTCAACACCACATACTGTGTATCAAGGGTCACCCAGACACTAAGCCTGAGCACTGTGAAGTGTGACCCCAAAAAAACAAACAATATAGGTTACTCTCTAACAAAATTTTTATTAAGAAACATTTCAAACATTCTCAGAGCAATTAGCAACTCAGAGTCATACATGCTCCCATCTCCCAGGTCCCTCATTGAATTTGTATGCAAATTGCAAACATCACAATATTTGGTTCCGAGTGACTAATGATATATTTAAGCATGATTACATTGTATTTAATAATATATGTAAATTATATAACATGTTTCCAGGGCAAGGTATAAATACATAATTTCATTTTCTTTTTAGTTTGTTTGGTTTTTTTTTGGGTCATGCCCGGCAGCTCTCAGGAGTTACTCCTGGCTATGTGCTCAGAACGCACTCCTGGCAGGCTCAGGGACCATATGGGGTGCTGGGAATTGAGCCTGAGTTCATCCTAGGTCAGTGGCATGCAAGAAAAACTACCACTGTGCTATCACTCCAGCTCTTATATAATTTTATTTTCAAAGTAAAGCTTCAGATTTTAATATTTCATATATATGTGTGTGTATATGATGATATTATGAGTCATTAATTATATTTTCTTTCATTTATATATTTTTACACAATGCATTAGTATTACATGGAGGAAAAAATGATGGTATGAGGAAGTTGTGGATTGTTGCAAGTCAGCCCCTAAAGAGGTTGACTGATGGAAGGATGGAGGATGAGGTTTTTCCCCTCCAGCTCGGAGCACGCGTCTGCCACCCCGTCCAGCTGACAGTTCTGAGGTGAAACAGCGGGTAAACAGCTCGCAGACAGTCAGGCTTGTGGAAATATTAGCTTTATTTGGTGGACAAGACTGAAGTCCAAAGTCTCAGCCTTAGTTCCAGCAAAAAGCCTCTTGCCTTCCACAGACCCTTGTTTTTATCCCCCAGAGTCATGTACCACCCAATGGTGGGATCAGATACCACCCAGTGGTGGAAGCAGAATCAGGTACCATCCTAGGGTGGGGGCAGAATGCCAGGTCACACTCTAGAGTAGGGCACAATCACCGATCAGGGTAGGGTCAGTAACACAATAATTCCATAAAATATTTACATACACAATTCCCCCGTTTGTTTTTAGTAAACAAACAATATTGTCTACAATTATTAAAGGAAAAATTAGTCAATAATAAAAGAGCAGCTGTTTGCATAAGTGCATCACAGGAAAATGTAAAGAAAAACTTCTAACCTAAACACAGGATGTCTAAAACCAGAAACATGTATTAAGGAATCAACTACAAGCTCCTGAGAAGATAAATCTAAGACGTACATAGATCCTTCGAAGAGACGCCAGAAAGTTTGTGTAGCAGGCGAGAAGAAGGACCTTTTATTTATTTGTTGTTATTGTTGTTGTTGGTTTTTGGGTCATACCTGGCAGTGCTCAGGAGTTACTCCTGGCTCCAAGCTCAGAAGTCGCTCCTGGCAGATACCGGCATTCGAACCAATGACCTTCTGCATGTGAGGCAAATGCCTTATCTTCATGCTATCTCTCCGAACCCATTTTATTCAAGTCCAGGTAGACCAGAAAGCCCATCTTTGAGGTCATTGAATTAGGCCCTTATTTTGGAGGAAGAAGCATATACACCCTGCACAGTGGGGGCCACTGCAATGATGATCAATAGGCTTCTGAACTTAATCCAAGTTCTTAATCTAGGCTGAAGTCCATATGATGTCCAAAATTGATGTACCAATAAGGTCGATTATTTATAGATGGGAGCTTAAGTCATAAACCAAAACAAAATGTTTAAGGCAGAGATGGCACCCGGACAGGCTGAACCTGGACCCTCAATAACTGTAAGTGAAATACTTCATTGGAAATTTCCTCTGCTGACCATTAAATGGTTTCTGTGGTTAGTCATGTGGATTCTGCCATCTTTTTGCTTACGCATTAGTTCTCTAGTATACAAGTGGATTATTCCATTTTGTTTAAAACTAATTGGTTTTGATCTAAGAACAATCACTGCAGTTGGATGGTTGTGGTCTATATTTCAAATGAAAATTGCATTGTCTCCAGCTGTCATAGTTTGTGGAATTTCTGTGTTGGCTCACGTTATTACTGTGAGCATAGTTATTGGCTGGTATTTAGGAAATAGAAAGTGTAGAAATGGTGAGGCTAAAATCAGTATGGATAATAAGGAAATCTTTTCGACAAAAATTCAGACCAAGGTGTGGGCTGACGAATCCAGCCCCACCATCAACAATATAGAAATTTTTGCTGGAAGAAAAACAACTCGGAAAGTTAAGCCTGATTCTAGCGAATCGCATGACAGTAGTGACTCAGATAATGATCAACCTCCAGTGCTAACTCCAGAAGGGAGGCCTCGTTCTATTCACAAAACTGAATCGCACAACAGTGCAGATTCAGACAATGAACCACACGCGCGGCCTCAGAGCTCTATTCAGAGTAATTCTGCGAATCGGGCTTCATCCCCTTTACATGGGGTAAATGTTTCTAACTATGTATCCTATCAGATGGAAGAATTAGATTGGTTTAAAAAAGCATGTAAAGAGTATGGCCCACACAGATCTCCTGGATTGAACACTGGGTCCAGGAGACTGGGACCCCCCAAGCCAGGTGGGTCTTCATGGTCGGGCCTGGCAACTCGGGCCCTGGGGGGCGGGCGGAGGAGGGGAACACCTCCCCTATGTATATTGGACCCCCTGTTTTGTTTGCTAGTAATACTATTTTTAAAAACCACGGGCGCATTTTACTTTTTAAAGCATGATCCAAAAAAGTTCCTGATCCTAGACTGTTCCTAGGAATAGAATCAGGATGCCCAAGATTTTGATAAAACACTCAAATTGACCTTTATTGTCTAGTCTTTTATGTATTGCCTCTCCCCTCACCCCTGTGTCTCTCCTACCTCCTCATACCCAAACCCTGAACCATTATCTTCCCCTTATTCAACCCTCCTTATCCTCAGTTCCTAATTGGGTAGACACCAAGACTGACCTTCTGCCCCAACACCACCATCCAGCTCCTCATTGAAAGACTCCCTCTCGGTCCCCAGCTCATGCCTCTACAAATAACTACAACCAACACGCCTGTTGACCCATGCTTGGTGGTCCCTCATGCCCCCATCAAACTATGGACTGTTGCATGATACCGGAATCAGCTTCAGCAAAACCCCTAGTTCAAGGACAATATAGGGTTTCGTAATGCTGCAAAACATGTCTCAAACTCAACTATCACCTGTTGTCTTCAAATACCCTTGTTTTCTTTCTTTTTTTTCTTTTTAAAACATAAAAGGGTCACATGTATCTCTTTTGTATATCTCAGATGTATTCCCTTAACATCTATAACTCTTTTCGAATATCCTCATATAGTGACAATTTTGCCCACTAGATTAGTTATTTGATTGCTTGATTTTCCCCCTGTGAGATCTGTTTTATAAGCAATACTGGTATAAGAGTAACCCTGTATAGATTTCACGTTTATACCAAGTTACGGAAAATGTTGGACTTTATTCTTCGGCCCCCAGATGCACCAACAATATCTTGTGGCATTGCTTCTCTTTTGCATAGGCACATTAAAATGGGAAAATAATACATATGCAAACAAGTTCTTATCTAATAGAGATGGGAACACAAATTTGGTAATGTAATTAGGTCTTTTACCCTGAACATTGGCATAATGATTTGGCTCAGGCCTCAGAAGAATGGGCATCGCCCCCACACACCTGAACAATGGATACCATATATGGAAACAACCACAATTGTCTTTAACATTACCAAGATCCAAGCCTCTACCAGGGAAGACCTACCACTGCTTTGGCATTGACTTACTTCAAAGAGTGCTCCCAACACCCAGGCGACTCAGCAACAGTCTGCATGCAGGGCAGATCGCTCCGCATTTAATGATATGCTGAAACTATAGGATGCTCCACATCAGCCGGACATCAATGAAAGAAATGCACAGAATCCAGAGTCTTTTAATATAAGACTCTGATACCAACAATAGCTAAAGTGTGAAAAAGTTTCACCGGGACCTTGAGAATGACTGGAGTTGGATAGACTGGTATGCCTGGAACCCAGAGTCTGTCTTATGCCAATAAACTTCTGGGGTGAGGTCTTTTTGTAATCAGGTCAAGGATTTCTTTTTTCCATTTTCTCTATTTTTCTGGACCTATGCAAACATTAATGATTACCACTATCACACCTTTACTATATTTTTTTACTCTTATCCTTTAAGGAAAAAAATACAACTTACTGAACTTAAAAACAAATTACTGTAGTAGAATGCCTGTTTCAAATACAGGTAGGGGGTGGGAAAGGGGGAGGGGGTAATGTTGCACTGGTGAAGGGGGTGTTCTGGTTATGACTGTAACCCAAATATGATCATGTTACTTAAATAAAAAAATGTATTTAAAAAAAAGAGTATGGCCCAAAATCGCCATACAGTGTGGAGTTACTAAGACTTTGGAGTCATAACTCATCTTGGACTTTGTATGATTTTAAAGAATCTGAAATATGCCTGTCATCTAAACAGTGAACTGAATGGGAAATATACTATTCAGAAGGCGTAGAAGCCAAATTATATAGCCCGGATGGTATGAAAATGCAAGTGGCAGGTGTTACTCTATTGTATGAAATATTGTTGACAGAAAATCAATTTGCAAATATTCAGACATAAGCAGCTTTACATAAAGAAATCTTAAATTTAATTAGGGATATTGCATTGTCATCATGGGAAAAAATTGATTCTAATAGCATTGGTAGAAGAAACTTTTTAAAAATTACCCAAGGCCCTTATGAGTCATATGCAGAGTTTGTAGGTAAGATTAAAGATGCTCTGAAGTTACAAGTCGAAGATGAGGAGATGAGAAACTTCCTAGTAAAATCTTTGACTTATCATAATGCAAATTTGGCCTATAGATTAGTATTGAATACATTAAATGAAAAGGCAAATGTGAATCATTTCCTTTATGCCTGTCGGAATGTCTGTGGGGAACCCAACCCCCACCCCACTTAGACTCAGTACAAACCTTCCACAGACCCTTGTTTTTATCCCCCAGAATCAGGTACCACTCAATGGTGGGATCAGATACCACCCAATGGTGGAAGCAGAATCAGGTACCACCCTAGGGTGGGGGCAGAATGCCAGGTCACACCCTAGGGTAGGGCACAATCACCGATCAGGGTAGGGTCAGTAACACAATAATCCCATAAAATATTTACATACACAACAGTGGATGACAATCTATCTCTATTCCTTGGAAAATCTGGTTACTTGTATTTCCCATTGCAAAATAGTCATTTTGTGAAGGTGTTTCTGTTAACTGCCCCTCAATCTCTGTCCTTTCTGGAAGGCCTATAATTAAAAGGGGCTGGAGAGATAGCATGGAAGTGGGGCATTTGCCTTGCATGCAGAAGGATGGTGGTTCGAATCCTGGCATCCCATATGGTCCCCCATGCCTGCCAGAAGAGATTTCTGAGCATAGAGCCAGGAGTAACCCCTGAGCACTGCTGGGTGTGACCCAAAAACTGAAAGAAAAAAAAAGTTGTCACACCAATTTTGGTAATAGCATGTTGTTTCAACTTTAGTTCTCTGAACATTGCAGTTTGGATAATTCTTTGTTGTGGTAAACTGTTCTTGGCATTCAAAGATGTTTCACAACATACCTGGTCCCTGCCTGTTAGTTATCTTCCCTAGACCTCACCTGTTATAAACATCCACAAATGTGTTCAGAATTGCCAAATGTCCCAAGATGCAAGATTACCCCTAGCTGAGGAGCGTTATCCTGGAGGATGTGTACAAATGGAAATCTAGCAACTGAGCAAGGGAAGTGTTCTGCTTTGCTCATTTGTAGAGGAACTGGCAAGGATAGTATAATTTGTATTCAGATAAGAGCTTCTATGTGATTTACTGACCTGCATTGTTAGATAAAGTATCTTGATTCAGCCTGTTAATGAATATCTGCATTTTTGAAGCTTAGCCCGAAATGACTGAGACAAGTTCAACTTTGTATAAAAAAATATCAACAAAAATGGCAAAGATCATGAATAAAAGGTTGCTTGTCAGCTGGCAGCTATCAGTTAGATTTGCTGCTCTAGCCCATCAACTAACCCGTATCACTATTCATCATCATACAGGACACAGGGAAATGTTTGGAAGTTAAAAATAAGAGATTTATTCCTGGAAAATGAATGGTACCACATACAAATAGATTTGCTATTATTAAAAATACATTTAAAACAACTGTAAAAGATAGAAGACAACTTAAATATTGCTTTCTTATTTGTATTTTTCCCATAATGAAAATATCCTTCAAGAACCATAGAAATGAGACAAGGGAAAATATGAGGTCATCTTGCTCACACTCTTCAAGAGCTACACTGTTCTGTGTGCCTCTTCTCTGCACCCCATCCAGAATTTTATTCAATAACCGCCTTTTAATACTATAGGCCAAATGTGTAGAGGGTGTAAGTTACTGATATTCTTACTCTTTGAAAGAATAGTGGCGTCGTGTTGATTTAATAAATGTGAAAATTTCTAGCAAAATCTCCATTAGACATCAATAATCAAGTTTATAAAGTATAAAACAAATAATTTCTTAAATAACCTTACACAATTATACAGTTTAATAGAATGCATTTGTGGGGGATATTAAATCTTAATGATTGTTTCTTGCAATTATAGAGTTTCTTCTAATTTTCCAGAATACTATGTAAGAAAAATTTACATCTCTTTATATTTGTTTTCTTATGTTAACCAACAATTAGATTTTGTATTTCAAAATAATGTGCATAATAAATATCATTTTAATCCCATAAGTCCGTTGGGCTGACTTATTTAGGTGAGCATCATGAAATATTTTATGCAATCTTTGTACTCCTATTAATAGTGAAGTTCACTGACACACAGGCTCAGAGAGGTTTGTCCAAAAGCTAATGCTTCTGAAAACTAGATAGATCCCTGATTCAACACACAGCTAGGCGTGACCCCTCTTAGCATGTGAGGTTTGCTCTTAAGAGTTTGTGTCAGGAAAAATATTTCCTTGTGGGGCCGGAGAGATAGCATGGAGGTAAGGTGCTTGCTTTGCAACTAGAAGGTTTGTGGTTCAAATCCCAGCATCCCATATGGTCACCCGAGCCTGCCAGTGGTGATTTCTGAGTCTAGAGCCAGGAGTAATCCCTGAGCGCTGCGTGTAACCCAAAAACAAAACAAAACAAAAAAATTTTTTTCCTTGCTTGGATTTTTTAAAACAGGGCCTATCTGAAATCCAACAATGGCAGCAGCTTCCAGGAAAACCACCAGCAACCACCAAAATCAACCACTAGGGAGCATCCAAAAGCTCGAGCAGAATTGTCTAGAATGGGCCAAAAAACTGAGATGTTTTGTTATACCTAGAAACAATGTGCTAGAGTTTTGTACAGTGATAAAGAGTAAATTTGGTCTTATTTAAGCCTGGGGTATTTTACAGTGGAGAGCTCCCCGTGGAAAATAACAAACATTCATGGTATATCTGCTCAATGAAATACTATGCAGCTGTTAGGAAAGATGGAGTCATGAATGTGGATGGATATAGAGAGTATTATGTTGAGCAAAATGAGTCAGAGGGAGAGGGATAGACATAGAATGATCACATATTTAAAAAAGAGACATATCAATATGTCAGTAGCCAGAGACGTTAGAGATGAGGGCCAGCAGGACCAGTCCATGGGAGGAAGCTTGTCACAAATAGCAGGGGAATGCAGTTAGAGCAGAGATAGTATGACAGTGATAGTTGGAAATGATTGCTCTGGACAAGGACTGGGTGTTAAAAGGAGATTAAGTGATATTCATGAAACCTCTTCAATAATAATATTGTAACTACCGTGTCTAAAAGGGAGGAGAGAGAGAGAGAAAAAAAATAGAAAGAGAGAATGTCTGCTACAGAGGCAAACAGGAGAGGATGAAGGAGTGCAGGAGGAAAACTGGGTACATTGGTGGTGGGAAATGTGCATTGGTAAAGGGTCTTGCACATTGTATGACTAAACTTCAACCATGAACAGTTTTGTGTATCTTTTATGTCTCACGGTTAACCAATTAAAGAATTTACTTATAAAAAGAAAAAAGAGGGGCCGGAGAGATAGCATGGAGGTAAGGCGTTTGCCTTTCATGCAGGAGGTCATTGGTTCGAATCCCGGCGCCCCATATGGTCCCCTGTGCCTGCCAGGAGCAATTTCTGAGCCTGGAGCCAGGAATAACCCCTGAGCACTGCCAGGTGTGACCCAAAAACCAAAAATAAATAAATAAATAAATAAAATAAAATAAAAAGAAAAAAGAAAATAACAGACATTCCAAAGGGACTGGCTCTATATTTGGTCTCTTGTCCAGGCTGTAGGCTGTTCAGGGGAGAAGAAGCCAGGCCAGCAGGGGTAATCTCATAGAAGCATGAAAAATACAAGCATAAACCTTGAAAAACAAACAAGCAAAAAGATATGTGGTCACAACTAAAAAAAAACAAACCCAAACCTCCAAAGGGCTGTGGGAAAGTATCCCAACCATTGAAAATGGAACAGTGTATACTGGACATTAGGCTGTGAGCGTTCAGCCTGATTAATTAAGGTCAAGATGGTGATGAAAATACCAGCTGGGGAGCATTTTGCCGCGAGATAAATTTGTCCCTCTGCATCTCTGCAAGACAGCAGGGAGGTGTGTGTTTGGAGCTAAATTAATTTGATTTACATCATGCCATGGTAACTTCTGTTCTCTTTCCCTGCTGTCAGATCTTCGCGAGCTTTCTCCCTCTCTCTGTCTCTGCACCCCCACACATTTCATAACAACGGAAAGCATGGGTTGGCATCAGGCAGAACATTAGACATGGAAATAATTCTAATGTGACTTGGCTGCATTGACTGTCCGCCTCATCCACCACTCCCCTTCTTTCTTGAGGGAGAGAAGTTGTAAACTCGAACATAAGTGCTTTATTTTTATAGTTTGTTTAAGGGCACAAACCGCTTGACAATCAGAACTTGTGGGGAAACCTGACAGTGCCAATCCTTAGGAAACGAAGCTTTAGCCCAGCATTCTCTTAGGAATGCGCTTTTCCAGGGCCTGTAGCTTCTCACCTCCATAAAGTCTTGGAAGCCGGCCTGGAGGGCTCCTGTGCAGAGACAGCCCTGAACCACTGGTCTAGGAGCCCCTCGACCCCAGTAGCGGCCTGGGCATGAAGGCAGGGCAGGATAAAGTGACTCAGAGGCTTTCTCGGACTGAAGGCAGGGAGGCGGGACCGAGCTCAAGCCCCGGCCGGCCCTGAGGGGGAGTTCCTGCTGCGGGCAGTGCGGGCCCCAGGGGCCAGATCCCGGGTGCAGACTTGGTGCTGCGCGCGGGTCGCCAAGCGCAGCCCTGGGCCAACCCCAGGGATGGGGAGAGAAGTGCCACCCCGCAGAGGCTGCGGCACCCTGCGCCGGTATCTGTTCGGAGCCGCGCTGCTGCTGGGCCTGCGGCTCTGCGCCGAGCTACGGCGCGCAGCGGCTCGGCCCCCGACCCGGGGAGCCCCTCCGGGACCCGCAGTCGCACCGCCCGGGCCGCACTGGCAGCGGGCGTCCGGCCCGCCGCGCGGTGCCAGCAGGAGGCAGGTGACCTACGTGCGCAGCGGGCGCCGCGCGCCGATGGAGCCGGGCTGCTGCGCTCCGCGCGGGCATCCCCGCCGGAAGGTTAGTTGCAAACGGTGCAGACTTGGGCCCCTGCGACCCCAAAGCCTCTCTCACCCGACCCTATCCTCTTGTTTTATCTCATCTGGGAGCGCACGTTTCTCACGCTGCCACCCTGGGACCGCCCAGAAGAGCGCCCAAGACTTCTCTAACCTCTGAGCAATTCTTAGCTGGTCTCAGCTTTAGATGCTCAGGTACAAGGGAGCATTGGAGACTGAGTCACTTGGTAGGCAACAGACCGTGCTCAACAGCCACTGTGTGCCCCGATCCTCGGGCGTTCCGTAGTGAAGGACAAAGCCCTACGTTGGGCTATTAACCTTCAGCGAGAGAAGCGGAGAAAGGACTTGTGGGTTTGTGTATGTTCTCTGCTTATCCCAGTTCCCTTGACCCGGGCAGCGGGTGCAGGTTATCCTCCGTGGATTGCCTTTTCCACCACTTTCATAGCTCAAGCAACACCCTGTGTGGCGCCGCCGCTGAATTTCCCTGGAATTCCACCCCAGGGGCAGGGCTGCTAATGCTGGGTGAGAAGTGAAGTCCCAGCACCATTAAATGGGGAGTTAATTGGAACCTTGGGGACTAAAGGAATCACCCTGCTTGTTTTACAGCACTTGACTCTTACCTCATTAACTTCTTGGCTTGCACCTCACTGAGTGGTCCAAATTTTAATCTGATTGTTAAGCCTCTGGACTTCAGTCCTCCTCCTGGAGTTCAGTAATTTACAGGTTAACTGGCAGTGAAAAGAATCAGAGCTGCATGTATGAGCTTGCCCAGCCCTTGCGTCCATCACCCCCAACCACACCCTAGGGGGTTTCTTTTGCTCGCCTTTTCTCTTTTAGTCGTCCCTCCTCCCCAGTATCCTCGCATTCCTCCTCTGAAACCCGACTTCTTGGGGGGAGGGAAGAAAAACTCTTCCAAGCTGCTGCTGCTCCTCCTCCTCCTCTTCTTCTTCCTCCTCTTCCTCCTCCTTCAGTTCTCAATAATATATCCCCTTAATCTTCACAGTTCTTCTTCCTTTGCTGTGCTTTCTACTTACTCTTCCTGCCCCCCCCCTTTTTTCCGTTTGAATCATTGCTCTTTTTATCAATGCCATCAGTGTTATACACAAATTGGTCTGAAAAAGCCAAATTGTAAAACATTAACTTGCTTTACCTGAAAGAAGCAGCCACTTCTTTCTGCCTCCATGTCCAATTTTCATGCTTCACATTCAGCCCACCATGGTGAAGGGCTTACCAGGGGCAGATGCCTAGTGTTGCTGGTGGTACAACGTGAGTTCAGGTCTAGTGGATGAGGCACTGGGCACAGACTCTCAATAATATGACAGTGACTGCTGCTGCAAAGAATCTCTTAGGCTCTGCAAAATCAGGACCCACTAAACAGTAGGAGACATTTGACCTAAGACAATATTTTCATGAAGTTTATGGTATTTTATCCTTTTGGATGACCTTTAAATATCCACTCTCAACTCTAGACCTACATGTCAATCTATTTTGTTTCTATTGTTTCTGTTATCACTTGTTCAAGAATTAAATCTCAGTCTCCATCTCAGACAAAGTAAGACCTAGAATGATCTAACAATCCTAGCTGAAGCCTGGCTTCCAATAGAAAGGCTTGGAGTGCACAGTCTCGGAGACTGGGAAGGCAAGTTCCACTATACCCACTTACTCTGTGTCTGCTGCCATGATGCTGGCTGGAGCTGGTGGTGACTTAGAGAGGGCAGCAGAATGGAAGTATAAGAAGTGGTCGGTGTCTGGAGACTTTAAAGGAAGATGAGGAAAGAGGAGTTTTGCTATTGTGGCTTCATTTCTGTAAATTAATTTTTTAAGACACTGTTTTACATAATTCTTCATAATACTGTTATTTCTGTCATTCAATATTCCAACACCAATTCAACCACCAATGTAACATCCCCTCCACCCTGATCATCAGTTTGTCAACCTCCTTGAATCCTGCCCTTTGAATGGAGGAATATTTTACTTAATATGTTTGTGTATTCCTACTAGGAAATAAGAATTTAAAATATGGGGTGTCACAGAGTTGCATATGTGGCTACCTGGTCCACAAATGTGAGGATCTGCAACCCATATTCATTCCTTGAGCTTTGCTAATTCTTTTACCTTCTGGGCTCCTGTCTTTCTTTCCTTTGATCCATGTTTCTTCTATCCTTTGATGTCTTGGGTAAAGACCACTGTCTAGAAAGTTTCCCATATCAATCCTACTTCCAGTTCAAATCTTGCCTTAGGCTGAGATAATATGTGTTTGAATTGTGAGTTGCTTTGTGCTTGTTACAACCTGGCAATCCATTTCAGATCAAATACTTTCTCTCTATGTTGTTCTTGATTGAAAGGATCACACTGCACACTGTGACTTCTGGTAAATGCTTCACTTCTGAGAAAAAAAATGGAGAAAAAAAATCAAAGAATCTCACCATCTCAACTTATTATGTGTAAATTTTGATAACCTAAAACTGCAGGAGCAGGCCATTAGAAAG
The DNA here is from genome assembly GCF_024139225.1 of Suncus etruscus. Taxonomy (NCBI): domain Eukaryota; kingdom Metazoa; phylum Chordata; class Mammalia; order Eulipotyphla; family Soricidae; genus Suncus; species Suncus etruscus. The sequence goes on along the minus strand of NC_064851.1, from coordinate 80,305,892 downwards.
GTAAAATGGGACCAAATCAATAGGACAATGGATAGTAAATTTGTCTTGCAAGTGGCCTACCTGGGTTCAATCCCTAGCATTCCATTTAATCCCCCAAGCACCTCCAGGATAAACTCATCACAAAGCCCAGAGTAGCCCTGAGCTCAAGTTTTTTTTTTTTTTTTTTGTTATTATTATTATTATTTTTTTTTTGGTCACACACATTGATTGTCAGGAGATATTTCTGGCTTTGTGTTCAAGAATAACCCCTTATGTTGTACACAGAACCATATGGGATGCTGGGGATCAAACCCAGGTCAGCTGCATGCAAGAAAAATGCTATCCTCCAGTTTTCTGCACGAGGCAGCCAAGAAAGACTCAGGAGACATAATATTGTCAGAACCCAGCACAAGCCAAGAAAAGCCCCAGCAGACAATTTCTTCAGGGCTCTGCACAAGGTAGACTGACTTCGCCCACAAAGGGTGAAGCCTGAATCCTGCTGTGTGTTGGCACAAAAAGACATAAAAGGCTGGTGCTTTGCTCCCTGCCTAGTTTCCTGCTTTGCTCCTGGTCTGGTTTCCTGCTTTGCTCCTTGCCTGGTTTTCTGTTTTGCTACTTGCCTGGTTTCTTGCTTTTCTGTGTGGGGCAGCCAAGAAAGGCCCAGCGGACATAATTTCTTCAGGGCTCTGTAGAAGATAGGCTGACTCTGCCCACAAAGGGTGGAGCCAGAGGAGAGCAGCCACTCCACTTGGCTTCATGGCCACACACATTCACTAACTCGTGACCCCATCACAACACATAGTAAAATCAATGCTACAAGCATGTCAATGGGGAAACCACGTAGGACAATATCTTGCATAGAGGATGGAGATGGCATCTCTGATGATCTGACAAGTGCCAGCCACCTAATTTTCCTCTCAGATAGGAGTTAGAGAAGAAATATGGAGGATGTTTACAGAACTCAAGAGGAGCATAGATCAAGCTGAACAGACTACAAAGACAGAAATCAAAAAACTCCAAACTGAAATAACAGAACTGAAAACTCTGTACACAAAATGAACCTCAATAGAAAGCCTCTCCAACAGAGTAACAGCAGCTGAGGACAGAATCAACAATCTGGAAGATGAGATGCAAAACAACTTCATACAGCAGAGGAGATTAGAAAATAACCTTAAAGCAAATGATCAGACAATGGAAAAGCTACTCAAATAATGTGAACATATGAAAATAGAAGTATTTGATAAACTCAACAGAAAGTCCCAGAGACCCAGGAAGATAATCCTCAGGAAGAATCAACAGTAAAGGATATCATTACAGAGAAACTCTCACAGCTAAGGAGTGCAGGCCCAAAGAGTACCAGCTAAAAGAGACCTGAAGAAAAGCACCCCAAGGCACATTATAGTCACAATGATGAATCCCACAGGGGTAGAATGCTGAAAGCAGCAAGATCAAAAAGAGAAATTGCATTCAAAGGAGCATCCTTAAGATTTACAGCAGGCCTGTCACAAGAAACCCTCAAGGTATGAAGGCAGTGGTGGGATATAGTGATAAAACTTAATGAAATGAATGCTTCACCTAGACTATTGCACTCAGACTCATGTTCAGGTTTGAAGGAAGTATATATCACTTCAAAGATAAACAACAGCTCAGAAACTTTACAGAATGATAACCAGCCTTAAAAGAAAAACTGAAAGAAAGCTCTATTTTAAGGAATGACTTACCAACATATACACCAAACTTCTACACAAAGATGGCATTAAATCTCATGACAATTATCTCTCTCAACGTCATTGGACTAAATGCAACTATTAAGAGACACCGAGTGGCATAATGGATCAAAAAGTTGAATACAACATTTTCCTGCCTACAAGAAACACATTTGAATAGTCAGAACAAACATAGACTCAAAGGCAAAGGCTGGAGAAAATTCATCCAAGTAAACAACTCCCTTAAAAAAGCTGGAGTGGCCATATTAATATCAGCTGATGCAAATTTAGACTTAGAAAAGTTATAAGGAACAAAGGTGAGTATTTCATAATAATCAAGGGATATGTAAAACAGAAAGAAATCACCCTCCTAAACATATATACACCCAATGAGGGACCAGAAAAATATTTAATATAATTGTTGACAAATCTGAAAGAAGATATCAATAGCAACATAGTAATAGTGGGAGAACTCAACACTGCCCCTGTCACCTTTTGGTGGGTCAACCAAAGTGAAATCCAACAAGAATATACTAGCTTTGAAAAGAAAAATGTAAAAATGTGAACTAGTATATATATATTTATATATACATATATTTATATATACATATATATTTATAGGACACCCCATCCCCAGAAAACTGGATACACATTCTTCTTTAATATACATGGGTCATTCTCTAGGATAGACCACATACTGGCCCATAAAACAAATATCCATAAAGTCAAGAGGATAGAAATTGTACAGACTACCTTCTCAGACCACAAGGCACTGAAATTAGATGTGAACTACAAAGGGACACAGAAAAAAGACTTTTAACACCTGGAAATTAAACAGCTCACTATTGAACAACCAGTGGGTCAGAGATAAAATCAAAGAGGATATCAGAAGATTCCTGGAAACAAATGAAAATGAAGACACAAATTGCCAGAATTTATGGGACACAGCAAAAGAGGAAAATACTAAGAGGAAAATGTATTGCCTTGCAAGCACACATCAGAAAGGAAGATTGGGCCTATATAAAAAGCTTAATGACACAGCTTATAAAATTAGAAAATGATCAACAAAAGGAACCTAAAATAGGTAGGCAAGAAGGAAATAACAAAGCTTAGAGCAGAAATCAATGAAGTGGAAATCAATAAAACAATTTGAAACATTAACAAAAGCAGTAGTTGGTTCTTTGAAAAAATAAACAAGATAGATAAATTATTAGCAAAATTCACAATGTAACAGATATAGAGAAACTATAAATTTATAAATTAGAAATGAAAGTGGGAGATCACTACAGGTACTACAGAGATTCAAAGGATAATCAGAAACTACTTTGAGAAACTCTGCCACGAAACATGAAAACCTGAAAGAAATGGATAAACTCTTGGACTCATAATCTTCCACGGTTAAACCAGGATGATATGGCATATCTAAACAGACCTATCACTACAGAGGAAATTAAAATGGTAAAGTCTTCCCTTCAAAAAAAGCCCAGGACCAGAAGGATTCACTAACAAATTCTTTCAAACCTTTCAAGGGAACTACCAATATTTTTCAGGCTCTTTCATAAAATTGAAAAATCAGGAACACTCTGAAATATTTTCTGGTGAGAAACTGTGAGTGTGGCCTGTGTGTTTGTCTCCTGTCCTGTCTCCTAAACCTCTTGGGAGTAGGCAGAAATGGGCCCAGAAAATTCACTCACCCAGAGGCTCCAGAAGAGCACAGTTGCTGTTTCGCTAGGTGGCCATGCGCTCCTTCTAAGGAAAGAACGCCACTGCAACAAGAAGAAAAAATCACACTAAGAACTGAGCTGGATCACTGAAGCCCAGCAACTCTCCCCAAGACTGCATGCTTGCGCTTAAGATTTGATCCTGTATGAGGCTTCATCCACAGAGGGCTCCCCTTCCTTGGAGGAAAGTCAACCCACCCAGAAAGGGAGGAGCGTGGCAGCACACATTATTTAGCTAACGAATACCACCACAACACGTAGAAAAACCCACAATACAAGTGTGACAATGGGGAAACAATGTAGGCCAGCATCAGACATAGAGAATGAAGATGACAATTCTGATGACCAGAAAACGGCCAATGAATTAATCAATCTCTCAGATAAGGAGTTTAGACAAGAAATATGGAAGATGCTCAAAGAACTCAAAGAAACCATGGATCGAGTTGAACAGAACACTAATAAGAACCAAGAAAATATGAAGACAGAAATCACAAAAACTCCAAACTGAAATAACAGGTCAAATAACAGGCCTGAAAAACTCAGTAAGCGAATTGAATGGCAAAATGGATACGCTCTTCAACAGGCTAACAGAAGCTGAGAATAGAATTGGTGCCGTGAAAAATGAGATAAATAACAACTCCATACAGTGGGAGAGAATGGGAAAAAAAACTTAAAGCAAATGAATAGACAATGGAAAAATTAGTCAAAGAATGGGAACAGATGAAAATAGAAGTCTATGATAAGCTCAACAGAAACAACTTAAGAATCATTGGAGTCCCAGAGACCCAGGAAGAAAATTTCCAGGAAGAATCAATGGTCAAGAACATCATTAAAGAGACACTTCCAGAGCTAAAGAATATATGTGATCAAATCCTGCATGCTCGAAGAGTACCAACCAAAAGAGACCCCAGAAAAACCACTCCAAGACACATCCTAGTCACAATGACAAATCCCACAGATAGAGACAGAATTCTGAAAACAGCAAGATCAAAAGGGGAAATTACGTTCAGGCAAGCATCCTTGAGATTTACAGCAGACCTGTCACCAGAAACACTCAAGGCCAGAAAACAGTGGTGGGACATAGTGACAAAACTCAATGAAATAAATGCTTCGCCTAGAATACTGTACCCAGAAAACTCACTTTCAGGTTTGACAAAAAATACATGGTTTCACAGACAAACAACAGCTCAGAAACTTTACAGACTCAAAACCAGTCTTAAGAGAAAACTGAAAGACCTAATTTAAGACAACACTGAACAAAAGACACACCAAATTTTGATATAAAGATATAAATCCCAGGACAAATCTTTCTCTCAATGTCAATGGACAAAATGCACCAGTTAAGAGACATAGAGTGGCTAAATGGATCAAAAAACTCAATCCAACCTTCTGCTTCCTACAAGAAACACACCTGAATAGTCAGAACGCACATTGACTCAAAATAAAAGGCTGGAGAAAAATTATCCAAGCAAACAACACCCATAAAAAAGCTGGAGTGGCCATACTAATATCAGATGATGCAAACTATATACTCAGGAAAGTTGTAAAGGACAAAGATGGACATTTTGTATTAATCAAGGGATATGTACAGCAGGAAGAAATAAAAAATAAAAATCACATGATCACATCAATAGATGTAGAGAAAGCATTTGATAAGGTCCAACACCCATTCTTGATCAAAACTCTCAGCAAGATGGGAATGAAAGGAACCTTTCTCAATATAGTTAAGGCCATCTACCACAATGGAGAAAGACTAAGAGCCTTCCCTCTAAATTCTGGCACAAGACAAGGCTGTCCTCTCTCACCACTCCTATTTGGCATAGCACTGAAATTACTCGCTATAGCAATTAGGCAAGAAAAAGATATCAAGGAATCCAGATAAGAAAGGAAGAAAAGTCAAGTTCTCGCTGTTTGCAGATGACATGATACTCTACTTAGAAAACCCTAAAGACTCTACCAAAAAGCTTCTAGAATCAATAGACTCATTTAGCAAGGTGGCAGGCTACAAAATTAACACACAAAAATCAATGGCCTTTCTACACACCAATAGTAATAAGGAAGAAATGGACATTAAAAAAAATAACCCCATTCAAAATAGTGCCACACAAACTCAAATATCTTGGAATCAACTTGAATAAAAATGTGAAGGACATATACAAAGAAAACTATAAAACTCTACTCCAAGAAATAAGAGAGGACACGCGGAAATGGAAACACATACCCTGCTCATGGATTGGCAGGATTAACATCATTAAAATGGCAATACTCCCCAAAGCATTGTACAGATTTAATGTGATCCCTCTAAAGATACCCGTGACATTCTTCAAAGAAGTGGATCAGGCACTTTTGAAATTCGTTTGGAATAATAAACACCCTAGAATAGCTAAAGCAATCATTGGAAAAAAGAATACGGGAGGAATTACTTTCCCCAACTTTAAACTTTACTACAAAGCAATAATTATAAAAATAGCATGGTATTGGAATAAAGACAGGCCCTCAGATCAGTGGAATACTTGAATACTCAGAGAATGTTCCCCAGACATACAATCACCTAATTTTTGATAAAGGAGCAAGAAATCCTAAATGGAGCAAAGAAAGCCTCTTCAACAAGTGGTGTTGGCACAGCTGGATAGCCACTTGCAAAAAATTGAACTTAGACCCCCAGTTAACATCATGTACGAAGGTAAAATCCAAATGGATGAAAGACCTCGATATCAGACCCCAAACCATAAGATATATAAAACAACACGTAGGCAATACACTCCAGAACATTGAGACTACAGGCATATTCAAGGAGAAAACTGCACTCTCCAAGCAAGTGAAAGCAGAGATTAACATATAGGAATATATTAAACTGAGAACCTTCTGCACCTCAAAGGAAATAGTGCCCAGGATACAAGAGCCACCCACTGAGTGGGAGAAACTATTCACCCAATACCCATCAGATAAGGGGCTAATCTCCAAAATATACAAGGCACTGACAGAACTTTACAGGAAAAAAAATCTAATCCCACCAAAAAATGGGGAGAAGAAATGGACAGACACTTTGACAAAGAAGAAATACAAATGCCCAAAATACACATGAAATAATGCTCTACATCACTAATCATCAGGGAGATGCAAATAAAAACAACTATGAGGTACCACCTCACACCACAGAGATTGGCACACATCACAAAGAATGAGAACAAACAGTGCTGGCGGGGATGTGGAGAGAAAGGAACTCTTATCCATTGCTGGTGGGAATGCTGTCTAGTTCAACCTTTATGGAAAACGATATGGAGATTTCTCCAAAAACTGGAATTCGAGCTCCCATATGATCCAGCTATACCACTTCTAGGAATATACCGTGGGCACACAAAAATACAATACAAAAATCCCTTCCTTACACCTATATTCATTGCAGCACTATTTACCATATCAAGACTCTGGAAACAACCAAGATGCCCTTCAACAGACGAATGGCTAAAGAAACTGTGGTACATATACACAATGGAATATTATGCAGCTGTCAGGAGAGATGAAGTCATGAAATTTTCCTATATATGGATGTACACGGAATCTATTATGCTGAGTGAAATAAGTCAGAGAGAGAGAGTGAGAGAGAAATGCAGAATGGTCTCACTCATCTATGGGTTTTAAGAAAATGAAAGACATTCTTGCAGTAATAATTTTCAGATACAATAGAGAGAAGGGCTGGAAGTTACAGCTCATCTCATGAAACTCACCACAAACAGGGATGAGTTTATTTAGAGAAATAACTACATTTTGAACTATCCTAATAATGAGAACGTATGAGGATTCTAGAAAGCCTGTCTAGAGTACAGGCAGGGGTTGAGTGGGGAGTAGGGAGATTTGGGGCATTGGTGTTGGGAATGTTGCACTGGTGATGGGTAGTGTTTTTTACATGACTGAAACCCAAACACAATCATGTATGTAATCAAGGTGTTTAAATAAAATATAAAAAAAAACAAAAATAAGAAATAGTTTCTAAGAAGCTAACATTACCTTGATACCCAAAACAGACAGAGATATTGCAAGAAAATAAAACTACAGACCAATATTCCTGATGAACACAGATGCAAAGATCTTTAACAAAATCCTAGCAAATAGGATCCAATGCCTCATCAAGAAGGTCACACACCATGACAAGTAGGTTCCATTCCAAGAATGCAAGGATAGTTTAACATACATAAATCAATCAACATTATACACCATATCAACAAAAAGGAAAAAACATATGAATATATCAATAGATGCAGAGAAAGCATTCGATAAGGTCCAACACCCATTCTTGATAAAAAGCACTCATCAAGATGGGAATGGAAGGAACTTTCCTCAATATAGTCAAGGCCATCTACCTCAAGCCAATGGCAAATATTATTCTCAATGGAGATAAACTAAAAGACTTTCCTCTAAAATCTGGTACAACACAAGGCTGTTCTCTCTCATCACTCCTGTTCAACACAGTGCTAGAAGTTCTTGCCCTAGCTATTAGGCAAGAAAAAGGTATCAAGGTCATCCAGATAGGAAAGAAAGAAAACAATATCTCACTGTTTGCAGATGACATGATACTATTTTCAGAAAACCCTAAAGACTCTATAAAACAACTTCTAGAAACAATATATTCATATAGCAAAGTTTCAGGTTACAAAATTAACACATAAAAATTAATGGCTTCTTGTTCACCAATGATGATAGAAAAGAAATGAACATTAAAAAACAATTCCAATCACATTAGTGTTATCGAAACTCAAATATGTTAGAGTCAATTTAACTGAAGAGGTGAAGGACCTATACAAAGAGCGCTACAAAACCCTGCTTCAAGAAATAAAAGAGGACCCACAAAAATGGAGACACATAACCTGCTCATGGATTTGGAGGATTAACATAATTGAAATGGCAATATTTTCCAAAGCATTGTACAGACTTAATGCAATCCTTCTAAAGGTATCCATGACATTCTTCAAAGAAGTGGATCAAACAATCTGGACATTCATCTGAAACAATAAACACCTGCGAACAGCTAAAGCAACCCTTAGGGGAAGAAATATGGGAGGCATCACTTTCCCCAACTTTATGTATTACAAAGCTGTAGTCATTAAAACAGCATAGTATTGGAATAAAGACAGACCCTTACATCAGTGGAATTGACTGGAGTATTCAGAGAATGTTCCCTAGTTATACAATCAATTCATTTTTGATAAAGGGGCAAGAAATGCAAAATGGAGCAAAGAAAGCCTCTTCAACTAGTGGTGTCAGCACAACTGGTCAGTTACTTGCAAAGAAGTGAACTTAGACCTCCATCTATTACCATGCACAAACGTCAAATCCAAATGGATTAACGACCTTGATATCAGACCCAAAGGTATATAGAACAACACTTAGGTAAAACACTCCATGACATTGAGACTAAAGGCATCTTCAAGGAGGAAACAGTACTCTACAAACTAGTGGAAGCAGAGATAAACAGATGGGACTATATTAAACTGAGAATCGTCTGCATCTCAAAGGAAATAGTGCCTAGGATACAAAAGCCATTCACAGAACAGGAGAAACTACACAATACCATAGATAAGGGGCTAAGATCTAAAATATACAAGGTACTGACAGAATTTAACAAGAAAAAAATCATCTAACCCCATCAAAAAATGGAGAGAAGAAATGAATGGTCACTTTGTCAAAGAAGAAATACAAGTGGCTAAAGGCACATGAAAAATGCTCTACATTACTAATCATCAGGGAGATGCAAATCAAAACAACTATGAGGTACATCTTACACCATAGAGACTGGCACACATCACAAAGAATAACAATCGGTGCTGGAGGGGATGTGGAGAGAAAGGAAGTCTCATTCACTGTTGGTGGGAATGCTGCTTGGTCTAGCCTTTATGGAAAACAATATGGAGACTCCTCAAAAAAACTGGAAATTGAGCTCCCATATGATTCAGCTATGCCACTCCTATGGATATAACCTAGGGACACATAAGTACAATCCAAAAATCCCTTCTTCACACCTATGTTCATTGCAGCACTATTTACAACATCCAGACTCTGGAAACAACCAAGATGCCCTTCAACAGATGAATTGCTAAAGAAACTGTGGTACATATACACAATGAAATATTATGCACCCATCAAAAGAGATGAATCATGAAATTTTTCTACACATGGATGTACATGGAATCTATTATGCTGAGTGGACTAAGTCAGAGAAGAGAGATAGATACAAAATAGTTTCATTCATCTATGGGTTTTAAGAAAAACAAAAGACATTATTGTAAGAATACCCAGAGACAATAGAGATGAGGGATGGAAGGACTGGCTCACCACAAAGAGTGGTAAATGCAGTTAGAGAAATAACTACACTGACAACTATGGTGACAATGTCAATGAGTTAGAAAAGTAGAATGCCTGTCTCAAATAAAGGCGGGGGAGAGGGGAAGGAGGTTATTGGAGGGCATTGGTGATGGGAATGTTGCCTTGGTGAAGGGGGGTATTCTTTATATTACTGAAACCCAACTACAATCATGTCTGTAGTCAGGGTCCTAAAATAAAGGCATTATTTATTAAAAAAAAAAAAGAAAGAAAATGCTACCCTCCAGTCCTTAAGAGGCTATTTTTATTCCATTTCATGTTCTCTGCTCATTTGTCAAAAATTAGTTGACTTGGAGTTTTGTCATTGTATATTCTATTCTGACCCACTGGTATGAAATTCTGTCTTTGTTACAATACCATGCTATTTTGGTCACTATGATTTATAGTATAGCTTTATGTTAGGTAATGAGATGCACCCTAATTCCTTTTTTTTTTTTTTTTTTTTTGGTTTTTGGGCCACACCCAGCAGTGCTCAGGGGTTACTCCTGGCTGTCTGCTCAGAAATAGCTCCTGGCAGGCACGGGGGACCATATGGGACACCGGGATTCGAACCAACCACCTTTGGTCCTGGATCGGCTGCTTGCAAGGCAAATGCCTCTGTGCTATCTCTCTGGGCCCCAATTCCCTATTTTTTTAGTATAATTTTGGCTATCAAGGGTCTTTTATGATTCCACACAAACATTATAATTGACTTTTTTTTTTTTTTTTTTTGGTTTTTGGGCCACACCCGGTGATGCTCAGGGGTTACTCCTGGCTATGCGCTCAGAAGTCGCTCCTGGCTTGGGGGACCATACGGGACGCCGGGGGATCGAACCGTCATCCGTCCTAGGCTAGCGCAGGTAAGGCAGACACCTTACCTTTAGCGCCACCGCCCGGCCCCATAATTGACTTTTTTGTTTGTTTTTGTTGTTGTGTTTTTTGTTTGTTTTTGTTTTTGGGTCACACCCAGCAGCGCTCAGGGGTTACTCCTGGCTCAGAAATTGCTCCTGGCAGACTTGAGGACCATATGAAATGACGGGATTTGAACCACCTTCCTTCTGCGTGGAAGGCAAACGCCTTACCTCCATGACTGTTTAAATCTTAGAAATATGTTGTCTGAGTTTGGATAGGGATTACATTGAATATATATAGTAATTTAGTAAGGTGGTCATTTTGATAATATTGATTCTTCCAATCCATGAGCATGGGATATTATTTCAATTCCTTGGGTTTTCTTAAATTTCCTTTTTTTAATTAATTATTTAAACACTTTGATTACAAACATGATTGTGGTTGGGTTTCAGTCATGTAAAGATTTAACCAGTTCAACATTCTCAACACCAATGTCTCAAATCTCCCTCCTCCCCACCCCACCTGTACTCTAGACAGGCTTTCTACTTTTCTCATTCATTCATATTGTTATGATAGTTCTCAATGTAGTTATTTCTCTAACTGCACTCATCACTCTTCGTGGTGAGCTTTGGTTTTCTTCAATTTCTTTTTCTCTTTCTTCTTACTTCCTTCTTCGTTCCTTTCTTCTTCCTTCCTTCCTTCCTTCTTTCTTCTTCCTTCCTTTCTTTCTTTCTTTCTTTCTTTCTTTCTTTCTTTCTTTCTTTCTTTCTTTCTTTCTTTCTTTCTTTCTTTCTTTCTTTCTTTCTTTCTTTCTTTCTTTCTTTCTTTCTTTCTTTCTTTCTTTCTTTCTTTTTCTTTCTTTCTTTCTTCCTTACTTCCTTTCTTCCTTTCTTCCTTCCTTCCTTCCTCCCTCCCTCCCTCCTTCCTTCCTTCCTTCCTTCCTTCTTTCTTTCTTTCTTTCTTTCTTTCTTTCTTTCTTTCTTTCTTTCTTTCTTTCTTTCTCTTTCATCTTTATTTTTCTTTCTCTCTTTCTTATTTTTCTTTCTTTCATCTTTCTTTTTCTTTCTCTCTTTCTGTCTTTTGTCTTCTTTTTCTTTCTTTCTCTTTTTCTTTCTTTCTTTCTCTTTCTTTCTTTCTTTCTCTTTCTTTCTTTCTTTCTTCTTTCTTTCTTTCTTCCTTCTTTCTTTCTTTCTTTCTTTCTTTCTTTCTTTCTTTCTTTCTTTCTTTCTTTCTTTCTTTCTTTCTTTCTTTCTTTCTTTCTTTCTTTCTTTCTTTCTTTCTTTCTTTCTTTCTTTCTTTCTTTCTTTCTTTCTTTCTTTCTTTCTTTCTTTCTCTCCTCTCCTCTCCTCTCCTCTCCTCTCCTCTCCTCTCCTCTCCTCTCCTCTCCTCTCCTCTCTTCTCTTCTCTTCTCTTCTCTTCTCTTCTCTTCTCTTCTCTTCTCTTCTCTTCTCTTCTCTTCTCTTTTCTCTTCTTTTCTTGCTACACCTGGCATCACTCAGGTATTACTCCTTGCTCTGGGCTCAGAAATCACTTCTGCCAGGCCTGTGGAGGTGGAGGCCATATGGGATGCCAGGAATTGAACCTAGGTCTGTCTAGTTTCAGGAGCATGCAAGGCAAATGCCCTACCACTATGCTATCTTCCTGGCCCCCTTCAATTTCTTAAGTATTTTGAAGTTTTTGTAAGTATTAGGTCCTCACCTTTTTTGTTAGGTTGATTCCTAGGTACACTATTTTAAATAGGATAAACTGTTTGATCTCTTTCTGCTTTGACTCTTTGTATAAAGGAATGTGACCAATTTTTGTGTTTGACTTTTTAGCTGGCCACTTTGGTTTATTGTTTATAGGAGTTTCATGTTCATCTAAGTAGTTTTCTCCCTGTGCAGTTCTGCTACTTTGACTTGCTAATATTCTTTAGTTCTTCAATTCCATTTGTGGATTCTTTCATCTTCTGAAAGAGTTCTTCTTTGAGTTGGTTGAATTTTGCATCTGCTGATGGACCCGGAGAGATAGCACAGCGGCCTTTGCCTTGCAAGCAGCCGATCCAGGACCAAAGGTGGTTGGTTCAAATCCCGGTGTTCCATATGGTCCCCAGTGCCTGCCAGGAGCTATTTCTGAGCAGACAGCCAGGAGTAACACCTGAGCATCGCCGGGTGTGGCCCAAAAACCAAAAAAAATAAAAATAAAAATAAAAATTAGAATTTTGCATCTGCTGATTGCTTAATTTCACTGACTATTGCTTCCTTAATTTTTGTTGTCAATGCATTGAGCCTTCATTTTAAGTTCCTTATGAACCAGGCTCAAGAGTTTGATGGACGTGCAGATTTGCCTAAGTTTCTCTCCCTATCCCCAACTACAGTGGAACTAAGTTTCTCCATTGTTCTTTTTATTTTGTGGGTATTTATGGTGGAGTTTCAGGTTCCCCATTACTTGAGAAGTGATCTGTTAAATTATTTCTACCAAATGGTGACTAAAAATACATCTGCACTTCAGGTTATTTTTGTACCATGTAGGGTTATTTGAGTGTGCTAAGAAAATTATCAATCAGTTATTTTGTTGGGTTAACTGAATTTTGAGACTGATTACTGTCTGAGATATAGAAGTGTTACAGCCTATCTATCCAGAAATAGGGAGTCTCTTTGTGAAGCAGCATTAACATCCACCGGTTTTGGGTTTAGAGTTCAGATAGACATCAGATCTGGTGACTTCTGGCCTAGGGGCTTGGAAGAAGAGTGGTGGTACAGTTAAAGGGCCTGGGGTACCACATTGGTAGACTGATATATGAAGTTTCAGCTTGAGGAGGAAAGGTCCTACCCATGGTGTGATGAACCAGACAGACATCAGATCTGGAGACTTTCTGGAGACTTTGTGGGGAGGGAAACTACACAGCCTAGAATCCCACCTTGGTAGACTGGAGCTTATAGTTTCAGCTCTAGGAGGGCAGGTCCTGCCCACAATGTGACTCACCTGGGTTCAAAGCCTCTTTGCTCTTTAAACTGAAGTCACTAGATAGAAAAAGTGAAAGTTATATGTTAAATTGCTTGGACCTTATTTTATTCAACTTTGCAATGATTAATTTTTAGTTTAGAGGCCACACTCAACACTGCACAAGGTTTACTCTTGACTATGTGCTTAAAGACTTGGGGAAATCATATGGGATTCTGGGGATAGTAACCCTGTCCACCAAGTGCTATGTAAGCATCCTGCTCACTTACTATCGCTCTGTCTCCTCCTATTTTGTTTGTTGAGAATAATAAACAATATTCATTAGGTCCTTAGTTACATAGCCCTTAGCACCTAGCAGATTGGTGAGAGAGCAACAGTTCTCTGCTATTTTGAGGATGGCTTTCTGGGTAGATGAAAACCTATATGAAATAATTGGGTTACAGAATGTTTCTTGTCAACGTGCTTCCTTTGCAGGTGTTGGAGGCACAAAATTTTAGCAATTATATTGCCACTTTAATCATAGCTTATGCTTTCTTTTAAAGAAAAAAGAGAGAGAGAGAAATGAAGCATAGTTCTCGTATCAGCCTCTCCCTCTCTAGTTCCCTTCCTTTCACTGAACCATGTACAGGTTAGCTCAAGTATGAAACCCTCTTGCACATTAGGGCTGCTAATCTTAGAGTATTGTGAGATGAAGGAAAATGATACATGATGGATAAATACTGTCTGTCCTCTTTGATCAGCACTCCCCTGGAATCCATGCATTTTGGTATAATACAGAGATTTTAAAGGCCCCATTAGAGTTCTTAGTCTCCAAATTCTGCACACTCCTGCACATGCATACTACACTGCACTGGAATTCTTTTTTCTTCCTTTTCTGTTTTCTCTGTTTTTCTGTTTGGTATTATTTTTTTGGTCTTTTTTCCCCCTGGTTTTATGTATTAAATAGAATAGCTGTTTACTATATTTACATCAATAACATTCTCTAAGGGATTTATAAAGGACTGGGATACTTTCTTCATGATTTCTGCCTCTGCACATTCTTGGATCCACATGTTCCATAGGCTGGCAACCTACCTAAAAACAACAAAGTAGAAGGCTTATTGGCATAGGAAAGGCACTCACACAGGAGCCAAACTTCCTGAGAGAAATTTCTCTCTCTTATGGGAGATATTTCACTTGACATTTAGTATGTTAGAAAGGAAAGTGAGGTCTGAGTCACCGAATTACAGAAACCAGCAATGTGCTGCTTTGGTATATTCTTCCAAATCTTTTAGAACAACATGTCAGGGGAATACAACTAGTTTTTCCTTCTTAAAAAACTAGATAGCAAAAATTTGGTCATTTTGCACTACTTCCGGTTGTCTTCTAATTGTTGTTTTCCAATTCTGTGATTGCCACCAAGAGAAAAAATGGTATAGTCTGTTCCTGGATACATCCAAATACTTTGAAAGCCCCCCCCCTTTTTTTTTTATGAAATGCCCAAATGTCTGTTTGAATTGCTTGTAAAATATGGCCTAGCAGTAGCT
Source organism: Suncus etruscus (assembly GCF_024139225.1). NCBI lineage: Eukaryota > Metazoa > Chordata > Mammalia > Eulipotyphla > Soricidae > Suncus > Suncus etruscus. Next base: position 80,290,808 of record NC_064851.1, on the reverse strand, counting down.
CCCAGTTCCTTTGGTCTTCACTGTGTAGCTACCCTTCTGTTCTTTAGGGAACAACATTAATCAATCCTCTCACAACGTCCTCAGGAGGCAATGCATTTTCATTTTTAACAAAGTCGTTGAGGTAATTGAATGTGCTCCAGCAATATGTGGGTGTAAAATAGCAGTTGCTTAGTTTCACAAAGAAAAGCAGGTTTTGATGAAAACTTTGATGTGCCTTAGGCAGGATGAGGCCTCTGTACTCCTACCCAACCCTGCTCCTCCTCAGGGAGCTGAGGTGGGCAAAGGAACTACTAATGGAGGCACCATTGTTTTTCCACAATTGGTAGTGCTGACTGTAGGCTTTTTTGCATGCAATTGGCGTGCTCCATTTTCTCCAAGGAATAGAGAACCTTATCAGTTTTCTCATTGAATTTCCTTCTGAGCCTGTAAAGAGAATCAGAGCTGTGTAGTTAAGTTGGAGACTGTCAAGAGGGCCTGCATTTGAGTTTTCCCATCTGTGCTATAATATCTATGGGGGCCTTGTGCTTGTAAGCTTGGCTCTTTAAACTGTCATTCACAGATAGTCACTGGAGTCTGCTTCATTTATGTACACATACACACACACACACACACACACACACACACACACACACACACAGGTATGAATCCATTATCATTGATAAGCTTCTTTTCAAAGCAGCCCTTCAATTCTCTGGATATCTCAGACTGGCCCCATTAGTAGCTTATAGTATTTTCTGCTAAAAAGAGATCAGGAAAATTTGTTGACCAAGAAGCTTTTTTGTTTGTTTGTTTGTTTGTTTTGGGCCACACCCAGTGGCAATCAGGGGTTTACTTTTGGCTCTGTGCTCAGAAATTGCTCCTAGCTTGGGGGACTATATGGAATGCTGGGGATTGATCCTGGGTCCATCCTGGGTCAGCCACATACAAGGCAAATACCCTACTACTGTGGTACCACTCTGGACCAAAAACATTTTTATTCTTTTCAGTTGACTGAAACCTAAATAGGTTTTTTTTTTTTTTTTTTTTTTTTTTTTTTTTTTTTTTTTTGGTTTTTGGGCCACACCCTGTGACGCTCAGGGGTTACTCCTGGCTATGCGCTCAGAAGTTGCTCCTGGCTTCTTGGGGGACCATATGGGACGCCGGGGGATCGAACCGCGGTCCGTCCTAGGCTAGCGCAGGCGAGGCAGGCACCTTACCTCCAGCGCCACCGCCCGGCCCCCTAAATAGGTTTTTTAAGCTTTATTGTCTGGGGTCATATCTCCTCTATCTTTGTATCTCAGACCCAATAGTCTTTTTTTAAATATTTGAATTTAAGTGTGTTTAGTAGGTTCTAAAGGAGTTAAGCTCAACAGTTCTCTCCACTGAAGTGACCTGTCTTATCTTTGAAGGCAAGGCGGTTCTGATCACTCAGCCTGAGGTCAAAATGAACTTTTTTTTTCTTGCAAAGTAACAATTGAGGTTAATGCTGCTGATGTAGCAAATCTGTCTAGTTTCTGAGTGGGTAGGTCCTTGAGAAATGATGCAATATCAACAAACAAAATTCCAGATGTTCATGATGTTAATTTTTGTTTTGTTTTTGTTTTGTTTAAGTTTAGTAAACTTTTTTTTCCTTAAAGGATAAGTGTTAAATAAAAAATACAATAATAAAGTTGTGACAGTGGAAATCGCTATTATTTGCATAGGCCCAGAAAAATATGGGGGAAATGGGGGAAAAAAATCCTTGGCCTGATTACAAGAAGGCCTCACCCCAGACGTTTATTGGCATAAGACCGACTCTGGGCTCCAGGCATGCCAGTCTGTCCAACCCGAGTCATTCTCCGTGGTTCCTGTGGAACTTTTCACACTTTAGCTGTTGTTGGTATCAAGTTCCTATATTTAAAGATTCTGGATTCTATGCATTTCTTTCATCAAAGTCAGGCTGATGTGGAGCATCCTCTAGTTTCAGCACACCATTAGATGCAGAGCTATCTGCCCTGCAAGCAGATTGTTGCTGACTCATCTGGGTGTCGAGAGCAATCTTTGGAGTAAGTCAATGCCAGAGCAGTGGTAGGTCTTCCATGGTAGAGGTTTGCATCCTGGTAATGCTATAGACAATTGTGGTTGTTTCCATAGATGGTATCCATTGTTCAGGGGTATATGGGCAATGCCCATTCTTCTGAGGCCTAAGCCAAATCATTATGCCAATGTTCAAGAAATAAGGCCTAACTGCATAACCAATTTTGTGTTCCCATCTCTATTAGATAAGAACTTGTTTGCATATGTATTATTTTCCCATTTTAATGTGCCTTTGCAAAAGAGAAACAATGCCACAAGTTATTGTTGGTGCATCTGGGGGCCGATGGATCAAGTACAACATTCCCCGTAACTTGGTTCAAACATGAATTCTATACAGAGATACTCTTCTGCCAGTATTGCTTATAAAACAGATCTCAAAGGGAAAAAAGCAAACAAACAATCAAATAAAAAAAAAAACAGTGAGCAAAATTGTCACTATATAAGAGGATATTCAAAGAAAAGTAAGGAATACATCTCAGACATACAAAGGAGAGACACGTGTCCCTTTTGATGTTAGTTTTTTTATTTTACAATTTTAGTAGGTTAGTATGAATTCCCTGATGTATGAAGACCTGGTCTGTTCCTCAATGATATTTTCCTAAGATGCTTACCATCCTGGTTCCATGCTTTTCCTCACTGGTTTTATTCATTGGTACCAGGTCTTGAAGATCCTCTGGTCCTTTATTGTGCTCTGTAGTCTGTTTCACCATGCTGGTGTTAGTGACATTTCTCTTTGACATTCCTTTGTTCTGGTCACATGTATAAGAACTGCTGCTCTTTTTTTTTTTTTTGGTCAGCCTCCTATTTTTTCACTACCACAGCTGAGGTCAAAGAGAAGCTGCTGTCAATATTGGTGAATATAGGGTCAAAGAGGAAATTACCTGACCTGCACCCTCCTTTCTGGCGCTTACTTTCTTTGCCCCTAACCATTTTTATTATCTGACTGGCTGTCTCTAGAGCTGCCAAGATTTAAAAAAACAAACAATTGTGTTCATTAGATTTTCTGGCTCCCCCTCCCTTCCACTGACATTGCTTGAGACACATACGAGGTCCCCAGAAACTGAGAGAACTTTTTAGATATTCTGTCAAGACAGATGAATTGCCTGTAGTGACTTGGATATTTGAGGAGAGTAAAGCTGATAGACGAGTATGCTTAATGAATGTCATTTTTGGTAGCAAGAAAAAAAGGGTAGTGGCCTATTTTAAGAAAAGTAAATTAGGGGCCGGAGAGATAGCATGGAGGTAAGGCGTTTGCCTTTCATGCAAAAGGTCGGTGGTTCGAATCCCGGCATCTCATATGATCCCCCAAGCAAGCCAGGGGTGGTTTCTGAGCGTAGAGCCAGGAGTAGCCCCTGAGTGCTGCCGGGTATGACCCAAAAACCAAACAATAAAATAAAATAAAATAAATTAGAGATACTCATGGGTAGAGTTAGAAAGTTCTTACTGGAGTGGAGTAAGAGTTCCAGAGGGACAAGAAAAGGAATAGGTATGCTCTGAATTTGAAGCTTTCCAGGTTCTATGTTTTCTTTCAGCTGTTTTCATAGTTGGGTTCTCTTCTCTACTCCAGGCTGTATTCTGGGTTGGTCGGTTGCACCAGTTTTAATCACTTGGAAATATACACAAGAGCTCTATGTATATGTGCTAGTGGAAAGTTCCCTTGAGTGGTAGGTGGGCTCTTGTGCTGTGACAGGGAATGAATGATACAACAGGGCTGGGGATAGGAAAAAGCTGGGTTATTTCTCTGCAAGGGAATGACATATAATGATGGGAAGGCAGACTACTCAGCATGGCAGCTGAGTGAGTTCTAATAACTCTCTGGTTCTAGAGGGTGCAGGCTGTGACATGGAGTCTCAGTTTGTTATCTTCTTGCCTTATAAGGTAAATTAGAGAGAAAACAGTAAATTCAAAGTCTCTTTTGGGGAGTGAGGTGGTTTGAGGCCACACTCAGTAATGCTCAGGGTCACTTCTAATAGTATTTGAGAAATCATAAGTGGTACAAAGGATTAAATCAGGGTTGGCCACATGCAAGGCAAGTGCCTTACCCCTGTACTATTTTCTGGCTCTTTCTTTGGCTTTTTGCCCTGTGGTCTGCCCAGTTACACAACCTGATAATGTAGCAGGGCGAACCACAACCAATTATAACAGGACTCCTACATTAATCCTCCATAAGAGACAGGGATACTAAGATATCTGCAATATTTCAATTGTTTAAGTTAAAAAATATTTATAAGAAACTTTTAGTAAAGAAAGTTAATATAGTCAGTATATTTATGTTCAGGGATCCCTTTTGGTGAGTTCAGGGGACCATATAGGGTGCCAGAGATTGAGCCTGGGTTGGTTGCATGCAAGGCAAGTACTCCACCCACTGTAATATCTCACAGCCCTCTTATAGTTAGTATCTCAATTAGAGTACTCGAACTAAAGTTAGAATCATATGTTCTTTGACTTTTTTTTTCTGTCAGTTAACTACTTTGCTAAAAATAGAAACAAATCTAAAATGTGGTAGAGTATCTGTCTCACCTGCCTCGATGGTATGAGGTTCTGGGTTTGAGACCCTAGTACCATAAAACAATAGAAACAAAACAATTTTGGGTCAGGGAGTTGACTTGAAGGGCAGAAGCACCGTGCATTGAAGGTTGTAACCCTGGATTTGACCCCTGGTTCAGTATGATCACAATAGCATTGCAGGAAATGACTCGTGAGCACAGAACAGAGAGTAGCCCCTTAAGCATCTTCAGGTGTGACCCCCAAACAAAAACATAATTATCTAAAAAATTATTTAAAGAATTTAAATATTTAAGTCCTTTTTGAGATCAAGTTGATACTTTTAGATATCTACGTGCTTCCCTATCAGGATTCTCTGGGTTGTGACAGAAACCAACAGAACCTAGAGAACACAGGGGTTCATGGTCAGGGGACTCTGGAAGAAGTAAAGGGAAAATTTATAAAAACATGGTTTTTAATGCCAGATGGAGAGGGAATTTATTATTCTTTTATTGACATACCTTTGAATTACTTTTTTGTGTTTGAGGGATTTACACTTTTCAAAGGAAAATAAAGCACAAAAACCAAGTCTTTTCCTCTCTTTTCTTTGTACTAAATACAGTTATATGAACTCTTCAGAGACATTTATGTCAAAGTCTGGATTGTAGATTAAGATATTCATGGACACACTGGCATGAGGACCACCCACGAAGCACGAAGCAGCCCAGTGGTGGAGATGCTAGTGAATTCATGGAGCAGGGTGGGAGATGAGCCATGCCCAGTGTTGAGGCTGTGCAGGCTATGCCAGCAATTCTGCCAGTGTGCCTGCCCTCAACAGTCTGTGAGCTAATAATAATTTTTATTTTAGTTATTTATTTTGAGACACTTCCTAAGCAATGCTCAAGCGGCCTGGGGAAACTCAGGTATTCTCAGCCAAGAGAGCTGTCTATTCGATGCCAGGGCCTGAACTTGGTGTTCTTCATGCTCTGTAATACTGGGATACCTAGGCCACCGGGTGGTGCTGGGGCTTTACAGTGTCACACTTAATGGCTCTTGGAGGTTGGTCCTTAGAATCAACCTGGGAGACCTTTGGGGATTATGTGGCACTGGGAATTGAACCAGATTAGGCACATGCTAGATAAGCAATTTAGTCCTGAGCTCTCTCCCAGGCCCTACATTTTAAATTAATTTCTTTTCCACTTAATTAGCTGTCCAGAATGGCTTCTCTTATTTACTACAAAGAACTTTGATAGACCAATAAATTAGAAATAGCACTTTGGAAGCTTCCAGCTGCAGTTTTTCTGTTTTAGTTTTATGTAAGTCTTTTAAATTAAGATATGAGCACAATGATTGGGGTCCAAGTGAACTACAGGCAAAAATACCTTTCCCTGGCAAGATAACAACAGTCAGACACTGAATTCCACAACTGCTTACTTATCCTTGGGAACATTGTACCTTTCTTTCATTGCACCATTGGTAATATCACGCAGGAGGGGCCTGTCTAGATTGCATTCACAGAAAGTCCTTAGGTTTTAAGCTCATACTAGCAATGACTTGTTTCTTGCTTTCTTTCCTCTTCCTTCCTTCCTTCCTTCCTTCCTTCCTTCCTTCCTTCCTTCCTTCCTTCCTTCCTTCCTTCCTTCCTTCCTTCCTTCCTTCCTTCCTTCCTTCCTTCCTTCCTTCCTTCCTTCCTTCCTTCCTTCCTTCCTTCCTTCCTTTCTTTCATCACACCTGGCAGTACTCAGGGTGCCCCTGGCTCTACGCTCAGAAATTGCTCCTGGCAGGCACGGGAATCATATGGGATGCCATCCTTCTGCATGCAAGGCAAATGCCCTACCACCATGCTATCTCTCTGGCTTCCTTTTTTAAAATTTCTATTAAATCACCATGAATTACAATGTTGTTGATGGTTGAGTTTCAGTCATATAATATTCCAACATCCATTTCTTAATTTTTAAAAAAAAAATTTTTTTTTGGTTTTTGGGCCACACCCGGAGTTGCTCAGGGGTTACTCCTGGCTGTCTGCTCAGAAATAGCTCCTGGCAGGCACGGGAGATCATATGGGACACCGGGATTCGAACCAACCACCTTTGGTCCTGGATCGGCTGCTTGCAAGGCAAACGCCGCTGTGCTATCTCTCCGGGCCCTCAACATCCATTTCTTAACCAGCACACTTATTTCCCACCATCGATGTCCTATTTTCCTGTGTCTCCTCCTCTAATCTGCCTCTCTTTCTTGTCCAGAGTGATTATTTCCAACCATCATTGTCATAATGATAACTTCTTTGTTTTATTTTATTTTATTTTGCTGTGTCCCACAGATTTTAACAAGTTGTCTCTTCATTATTGTTTGTCTCAAGGAATCTTTTTTATTTCTTCCTTGAGTTCCTCTTTGATTCAGCTGTTGTTGAGCAGCATGTTGTTTAATCTCCAGGTGTTGAATTTTCTCCTTTGCTTTTTTTACAGTCAATTTTGACCATCATTGCATAGTGATCTGTTAGGGTGCTTCTAATGATCCTTATATTTGTGACTTTATACAAGTTAGATTTATATCCTAAGGCATGGTCTATTCTGGAGAAGGTTCCATGTGGACTTGAGAAGAATGTGTATTCTGATTTCTGAGGGTGGAGGGCCCTATATAACTCTATTAGCCCTAGTTCTTCTAATTTCTCATTTAGGGCTCTTATTTCTTTGCTAATTTTTAGTCTGGTGGATCTGTCCAGTGGTGATAGTGGAGTATTGAGATCTACTACTATCACATTTCCTTTCATGTGTTTCTCCAGGTTTGCAACTTCTCTGTTTTAACTTTACTCTCCCTACTTTGTGTCAATCTTCCTACTATGGATCAGATAGTCCTCCTGGCCCTTATTTTTATTTTTGGGTATTCTTCTCAAGGCATCTGCTCTCCTGTGTTCATTGCAGCACTATTCACAATAACCAGAATTTGGAAGCAACCCAAGAGTCCAAAAATAAATGAGTAAATAAGGAAACTATGATACATCTACACATAGAATACTACACAGTTGTTAGAAAAAATGAAGTCCTTTTTTTCTTTTAGTCGACTCTTTTTTTTATGCATAAAGAAATTTATATATCTATTTTAATATATTTTATTTAAACACCTTGATTACATACATGATTGTGTTCGGGTTTCAGTCATGTAAAAAACACTACCCATCACCAGTTCTATCAATGCCTTGTATATTTTGGAGATTAGCCCCTTATCTGATGGGTATTGGGTGAATAGTTTCTCCCACTCAGTGTGTGGCTCTTGTATCCTGGGCGCTATTTCCTTTGAGGTGCAGAAGCTTCTCAGCTTAATATATTCCCATCTTTTAGTCTCTGCCTCCACTTGCTTGGAGAGTGCAGTTTCCTCCTTGAAGATGCCTGTACTCTCAATGTCCTAGAGTGTTTTGCTTACGTGTTGTTCTATATATCTTATGGTTTCGGGTTTAATATCGAGATCTTTCATCCATTTGGATTTTACTTTCGTACATGATGTTAACTGAGGGTCTAAGTTCAATTTTTTTGCAAGTGGCTGGCTATCCAGTTGTGCCAACACCACTTGCTGAAGAGGCTTTCTTTGCTCCATTTAGGATTTCTTGCTCCTTTATCAAAAATTAGGTGATTGTATGTCTGGGAACATTCTCTGAGTATTCAAGTCTATTCCACTGATATGAGGGCCTGTCTTTATTCCAATACCATGCTGTTTTGATAACTATTGCTTTGTAGTAAAGTTTAAAGTTGGGGAAAGTAATTCCTCTCATATTCTTTTCCCCAATGATTGCTTTAGCTATTCTAGGGTGTTTATTATTCCAAACGAATTTCAAAAGTGCCTGATCCACTTCTTTGAAGAATGTCACGGGTATCTTTAGAGGGATTGCATTAAATCTGTACAATGCTTTGGGGAGTATTGCCATTTTGATGATGTTAATCCTGTCAATCCATGAGCAGGGTATGTGTTTCCATTTCCGCGTGTCCTCTCTTATTTCTTGGAGAAGAGTTTTATAGTTGCCTTTGTATATGTCCTTCACATTTTTAGTCAAGTTGATTCCAAGATATTTGAGTTTGTGTGACACTATTGTGAATGGGGTTGTTTTCTTAATGTCCATTTCTTCCTTATTACTATTGGTGTGTAGAAAGGCCATTGATTTTTGTGTGTTAATTTTGTAGCCTGCCACCTTGCTATATGAGTCTTGTTTCTAGAATCTTTTTGGTAGAGTCTTTAGGGTTTTCTAAGTAGAGTATCATGTCATCTGCAAACAGTGAGAGCTTGACTTTTTCCTTTCCTATCTGGATTCCCTTGATATATTTTTCTTGCCTAATCACTATAGCGAGTACTTTCAGTGCTATGTTGAATAGGAGTGGTGAGAGAGGACAGCCTTGTCTTGTGCCAGAATTTAGAGGGAAGGCTCTTAGTTTTTCTCCATTGAGGATAATATTTGCCAATGACTTGTGGTAGATAGCCTTAACTATATTGAGAAAGGTTCCTTCCATTCCCATCTTGCTGAGAGTTTTGATCAAGAATGGGTGTTGGACCTTATCAAGTGCTTTCTCTGTATCTATTGATATGATTATGTGATTTTTATTTTTCTTCTTGTTGATGTTGTGTATTATGTTGATAGATTTATGGATGTTAAACCATCCTTGCATTCCTGGGATGAAACCTATTTGATCATAGTGGATAATCTTCTTAATGAGGCACTGAATCCTATTTGCCAGGATTTTGTTGAGGATCTTTGCATCTGCATTCATCAGCGATATTGGTCTGTAATTTTCTTTTTTTGTAGCATCTCTGTCTTGTTTAGTTATCAAGGTGATGTTGGCTTCATAAAAGTTACTTGGAAGTGTTCCTGTTTGTTCAATTTCATGAAAGAGTCTTGCCAGGATTGGTAGTAGTTTTTCTTGGAAAGTTTGAAAGAATTCATTAGTGAATCCATCTGGGCCTTGGCTTTTGTTTTTGGGCAGATATTTGATTACCGTTTTAATTTCTCCAGTAGTGATGGGGGTGTTTAGATATGCTACATCCTCTTCATTCAACCATGGAAGACTATAAGAATCCAAGAATTTATCCATTTCTTCCAGGTTCTCATTTTAAGTGGGATAGAGTTTCTCAAAGTAGTTTCTGATTACCCTTTGAATCTCTGCCATATCAGTAGTGATTTCTCCTTTTTCATTCCTAATATGAGTCATCAAGTTTCTCTCTCTCTCTTTCTTTGTTAGTTTTGCCAGTGGTCTATCAATCTTATTTATTTTTTTTGAAGAACCAACTTCTGTTTTGTTGATCTTTCGGATTGTTTTGGGGGTTTCCACTTTTTTTGATTTTTGCTCTCAGCTTTGTTATTTCCTTCTGTCTCCCTATTTTTGGGTCCTTTTGTTGAGCACTTTCTAATTCTATGAGCTGCGTCATTAACTATTCAGATAAGCCCCTTCTTCCTTCCTGATGTGTGCTTGCAAAGCTATAAATTTTCTTCTCAGTACTGCCTTTGCTGTGTCCCATAAGTTCTAATAGTTTATGTCTTTATTATCATTTATTTCCAGGAAATGTTTGATTTCCTCTTTGATTTTATCTTGGACCCACTGGTTATTCAATATGAGGCTGTTTATCTTCCAGGTGTTAAAGTTTTTCTTCTGAGTCCCTTTGGAATTCACATATAATTTCAGAGCATCGTGGTCAGCGAAGGTAGCCTGCAAAATTTCTATCTTCTTGATATTATGGAGGTCTATTTTATGTGCCAGCATGTAGTCTATCCTGGAGAATGTCCCATGTACATTGGAGAAAAATGTGTATCCAGGTTTTTGGAGATGGAGTATCCTGTATATATCTACTAGGCCTCTTTCTTCCATTTCTCTTCTCATGTCTAGTATATTCTTGTTGGGTTACAATCTGGTTGACCTATCCAGTGTTGACAAAGCCGTGTTGAGGTCCCCCACAATTATTGTGTTGTTATTGATATTATTTTTCAGATTTGTCAACAATTGTATTAAATATTTTGCTGGCCCCTCATTCAGTGCATATATGTTTAGGAGAGTGATTTCTTCCTGCTGTACATATCCCTTGATTAATACAAAATGTCCATCTTTATCCCTTACAATTTTCCTGAGTATAAAGTTTGCATCATCTGATATTAGTATGGCCACTCCAGCTTTTTTATGGGTATTGTTTGCTTGGATAATTTTTCTCCAGCCTTTTATTTTGAGTCAATGTGTGTTCTGACTATACTGGTGTGTTTCTTGTAGGAAGCAGAAGGTTGGATTGAGTTTTTTGATCCATTTAGCCACTCTGTGTCTCTTAACTGGTGCATTTAGTCCATTGACATTGAGAGAAAGATTTGTCCTGGGATTTATTTCTTTATATCAAAATTTGGTGTGTCTTATGGTCAGTCTTTTCTTAAATTAGATCTTTCAGTTTTTCTCTTAAGACTGGTTTTGAGTCTGTAAAGTTTCTGAGCTGTTGTTTGTCTGTGAAACCATGTATTTTTCTGTCAAACCTGAAAGTGAGTTCGCTGGGTACAGTATTCTAGGCGAAGCATTTATTTCATTGAGTTTTGTCACTATGTCCCACCACTATTTTCTGGCCTTTAGAGTTACTAGTGACAGGTCTGCTATAAATCTCAAGGATGTTCCCTTGAATGTAATTTCCCTTTTTGATCTTGCTGCTTTCAGAATTCTGTCTTTACCTGTGGGATTTGTCATTGTGACTAGGATGTGTCTTGGGGTATTTTTTTCTGGGGTCTCTTTTGGTTGATACTCTTCGAGCATGCAGGATTTGATCACATATATTCTTTAGCTCTGGAAGTTTCTCTTTAATGATGTTCTTGACCGTTGATTCTTCCTGGAAATTTTCTTCCTGGGTTTCTGGGACTCCAATGATTCTTAAGTTGTTTCTGTTGACCTTATCATAGACTTCTATTTTCATCTGTTCCCATTCTTTGACTAATTTTTCCATTGTCTGTTCATTTGCTTTAAGTTTTTTTTTTCCATTCTTTACCACTGTATGGAGTTGTTATTTATATCATCTTTCACAGCACCAAATCTATTCTTAGCTTCTGTTAGCCTGTTGGGGAGCATATCCATTTTGCCATTCAATTCGCTTACTGAGTTTTTCAGGCCTGTTATTTGACCTGTTATTTCAGTTTGGAGTTTTGTGGTTTCTGCCTTCATATTTTCTCGGTTCATATTAGTGTTCTTTCAACTCGATCCATAGTTTCTTTGAGTCTTCGAGCATCTTCCATATTTCTTGTCTAAACTCCTTATCTGAGAGATTGATTAATTCGTTGGCCGTTTTCTGGTCATCAGAATTGTCATCTTCATTCTCTATGTCTGATGCTGGCCAGTGTTGTTTCCCCATTGTCACACTTGCATTGTGGGTTTTTCTACGTGTTGTGGTGGTATTCATTAGCTAAATGATGTGCGCTGCCACACTCCTCTGGCTCCGCCCTTTCTTTGTGGGTCGACTTGCCTCCAATGAAGGGGAGCCCTTTGTGGATGAAGCCTTACACAGGATCATTTCTTAGGCGCGAGCACACAGCAGAGAAGACAGTCCAGGAAGCAATGCTGGGCTTCAGTGATCAAGATCAGTTCTTAGTGTGATTTTTTTCTTCTTGTTGCAGTGGCGTTCTTTCCTTAGAAATTGCCCATGGCTGCATAGCAAAGCGGAGCTAAGTGCTCTTCTGGAGCCTCTGGGAGAGTGAATTTTCTGGGCCCTTTTAGGCCCACTCCCAAGAGGTTTAGGAGACAGGACAGGAGACAAACACACACAGGCAGCACTCACAGTTTCTCACAGTTGGACCCCACTGGGCCAGCGTAGATTTTCCGAAAAATGAAGTCTTAACTCATTTCTTATTTGAGCTGGGCTGGGCAGTCTTTGCTTATAGGCAAGCATGAGGTTCTGCTGAGCAATCATGGTTTCCTAGAACTCCAGGCAGGCGTGTAGCCACCAACCATCTCAATGGAGACTGCTCCCCATGGTACATGGGCAAGTACTCCTGAAAGTCTTTCATGATGGTGTTAAAAGCCCTGGGAAGCCATTCACATCACTCCTGCTCACATATTTAATGTCCAGAATTGGTCACTTGTCTGCACCAGTGTGGGAGGTCTGCATGTGCTCAGAAATCAGACAACCTAAAATTCTTGGTCATAGATCTTACAGCCATTCAGACATGTATATGGAAACAGACATCATATAGGTCAGGCTTCATGTGTGTCATTTGAATGCATAAAATTTTGTATTGAGTATTTACTGTATTAAAAAAAAAAAGCATAGAAGAATCTTACCTGGAGTCCCAGATCTAAAATAAGCAGACATTTGAATTGAGCAGAACAGTGAGGTAGAATAAGACTTAATTTTCATTTTATAAACAGTGTTTTGGCAAGTCCTGGAGCTTGTTAGATACAGTGATTCTCACATACATTGTTTATATTACATTCTTTGCACCAAGTTTTTATGGGTAATGGTCTGCAGGATATTTTTATTTTCTGGAGTTGGGTGAGAAAGGCCAGTTTTGTGAATAAATAAAGCCTTGCGTAAATGAGCTGCCAGGTTTTTGGTAAGATGAATCAGTCTCTGTGTTTCAATCCATCTTCCTGGCGATCACTAACTCATTTTTATTTGGAGCAAGTTGAAAGACTTCCAAATGTGTTTTCAGGATTTGGCCACAAATCAGAAGCAACATTCATGTCATATAGCCTTTGCTATTGTGCATAATACATCAGCCAGTGATTTTAGTTTATTTTTCCTTCACTTTGTGTAGAATACAACAAATGATGTAAAAACCCTAATTAGCAACATGCCTGCCCAAGGCATTTAGGTAACAGGGAACGGGCCTGTTTTTGGGGTAGAGCATGGAGAAGCCAGAAAAGGGGGTACTTGGGAGATGTCCCTGGAAGAGACCTATTTATAATTTTTCTTTTCCCAATATCATAGAAATACTTCATGATGCTATATCCATACCATGGACTAGTATCCATACCATGGGCTGATATTTTAATTTGAGAATAATAGTGAACTTTTTTTTTGGTTTTTGGGCCACACCCGTTTGATGCTCAGGGGTTACTCCTGGCTATGCCTCTGGCTTGTGGGGACCATATGGGATGCCGGGGGATTGAACTGCGGTCTGTCCTATGCTAGCGCTTGCAAGGCAGACACCTTATCTCTAGCGCCACCTTTCTGGCCCCGCATAGTGAACTTTTTAATTAAGATTTAGACAACATTAATTTTGTTTGTTCGAGCCATATTGCTTGTACTCAGGTATAATCTATCTGGTGCTCAGGTGTTACTTCTGGTAGTGCTCAGGTACCATGTTAAATGTACCAAGTACCAGAGGTTAAATCTGAGACTACCACATACAAAACATGTTTTCTGACTACTGAGACATCTGCTCAGCCCCTTGAGTTAGAAATTTAACTTCTATTTGCCTCCCTATTGGATATAGTCCTATGGCATGTCCTATCTGAGCTCAGTTTTATCGTGTAATAATCTCTGTGAAATACAATGCTTAAGTGACAGGGACATTGTGAAGATAAACAAGAACAAAAGCAATTTATGTGGGGGTCTCTGGGTGACCATTAAATAACCAAGGGTAAGAAGCTTGAACCATGAATTTAGTGGAACATCTGTGTAAAGCTTTTGGTTCACCCAAAAGTTGACTATAGTCATCTATTAGTCTCATTGGGAAGATGGTTTCTGGAATTCCCTTCATGAACTCAGTTTGATACCCAATATCTGTGGCTGCTCCAATTGCTTATCACTGGCCCTCCAGATTCCACATCCTTGGCTTTAACCAAATAGCATCTGAAATTGTTTGTACCCTGATTCTGTGCATAGAAATGTGATTTCTAGATAAGTGAATTCTCATAGTTCAAGGGTCAACTTTACTTACTAAATAAAGATGATTTCTTTTTTTAATAATTTTTATTTTGACCAAAGTAATTTACAAATCATTCACAGTAATATTTTAGGTTCATAGTGACTATGTTGTCCTCCCTCCACTCCTGTTCCCAACATGCATCCCATATCCCTCCTTTGTCCACCAGGCTGCTAGTATAACTGATCCTCTCTGTGTCTAGCTTGTTGTAGATTGGGTATCAATTCTGTTGTCATCGGCTTTGGATTTGCTGTTTAAGTCTGATAATTTTTTATTTCTACTCAATGTTCATGCGACTGTTTGGTCTTGGTACCCTCCATTATTTCCCCCTCAATTTGTGAGGCGGAACAAGATGGTTCAAGTTATGTGGTTCTGTTTGAAGGAAAGAAAAAAAGGGAGGGGGCAAAAATCAAACAGGCAAAAAAAGGGAGGAGTCCTTCGAGAGGCTATAAATATTGATTTAAGAGAAGAAAGGGGAAAAGGAAGAAAAACATTACAATACAAAAAAAAAACAAAATCAAACAATAATCACGGTCCAGAAATCAAAACAAAGCAGAGCACAAAAAATAAAATAAAACAAAACAAAACAAAAAACAATACCAACTAAAACATTTAATTTGTGCATTTTTTTTTGCATAGGCACAGTAAATATTGGGGAGATTAGAAAGGGAATTCCCTTGGCCTAAGATATACAGGATTTTTCCATCCTTGAAGTATACCATCATGGGCATAACTCCGGGCTCCATATTTGTTCTTTTATTCTCTCCTAGATCCTTTTGTGGTGTCTGGAACCTTTCTGCTCAGTCATGGATGATAAGATCAGGCCTCTGTGAAAATAAAGATGATTACCGAGTTTTTGAGTCCTGTTATTTCAGTTTGGAGTTTCTGATTTTTGTCTTTGTGGTCTGTTTAGCTTGATCTATGCTTTCTTTGAGTTCTATGAACATCCTCCATATTTCTTCTCTAAACTCCTTATTTGAGAGGAGTTGGCACTTTTCAGGTCATCAGAGCTGCCATCTTCATTCTCTATGTATAGTGTTGGCCTGTGTTGTTTCCCTTTATCATGCTTGTAATGTGTCTTTTTCTTCGTGTTATGGTGGGGTTCATTGGCTAGAAGATGCATGTGGCCGCAAAGCTAAGCGGAGCAGCCGCATTCTGCTTGGAATATTGTACACCTGAAAATCAATCATGAATAACTTGATAACTCTGTAATTCACAGTGATTAAAAAAATACAAAACAAAAGATAGACTGAGAGAAGATGATTGTGTTACTCCTAACACATGTGATCACTGTTGCATGTGAACTTTCACTTAAGTCTCACAACATACCTCTGAGGTAGGAATTGTCTATTTTTTTTTTTTTTTTTTTTTGTGGTTTTTGGGTCACTCCCGGCAGTGCTCAGGGGTTACTCCTGGCTCCATGCTCAGAAATTGCTCCTGGCAGGCACGGGGGACCATATGGGACGCTGGGATTCGAACCGATGACCTCTTGCATGAAAGGCAAACGCCTTACCTCCATGCTATCTCTCCAGCCCCGGAATTGTCTATTTTACAGGTGATGAAACTCACCTGTAATGATGCTCAAATAGTTGATAAGTTTAGAAAGATGATGTATTGAAAGATTAAACCCCAAATCCATGGGTAGTTAATAACTTAATTCTCATGAAGTGCATCATTATTTACTAGATAAAAAACTATTAAACCAAAGACACTAGAAAGTTGAAAAAAGTTATAGGTGAAAAAAGCATTTGCAGTGCTACAAATAAAAGAATAATATCCACATTTTAAAAAGCCCACTAATGGTAAAAAGAAAAAAAAAGTAAACTTTGAATTTGTGGAAGTATGTCTCTTTTGTTACTTAAGGACTTAATATCTTTGATGTTATTTCTTGGGTCACAAAGTCTAAATTATTCACTGTCCATTACAGAAAATCTATGCCTGGGGCCGGAGAGATAGCATGGAGGTAAGGTGCTTGCCTTGCATCTAGAAGGTTTGTGGTTCAAATCCCGGCATCCCATACGGTCGCCCGCGCCTGCCAGGGGCGATTTCTGAGCATAGAGCCAGGAGTAACCCCCGAGCGCTGCTGGGTGTGACTCAAAAACCAAAAAAAAAAAAAAAAAAAAAGAAAAGAAAAGAAAATCTATGCCTATGCTTGCTGTAGAAATGGTCCCAGGACCTCCTAAATGAATTGTTTTAGATTGACTACTCAATTAAGTCCAGAGGGTCTATGCAGTTGATGGCTTAGAAGAAAGTTCCAAGGCACCAGCCAGGGATGTTAATCCACTGTTCCACAAACAGGTTATTCCAAGGGACCACAAGTGAAATTATATTATATCAAGGCAGGGCTGGATCACAGCAAGAAACTAAGGGGTCAACCATTAAGAAAGAGAGGCTACAGCAAGGAAACAAAGTTCAGACAGGAGTAGGGCATCACAGTGGGAGAAAAACTGAGTAAAACTGCTCTAATCATTCATGGAAGGACACCCTAGAGTCTTGTTAGGAGGTGACTGCTAGGCAAAACTTGGTATTCACCCCTCCTCCCTCCCTGCCTGCTCCTCTAACACAAGTCCAAGATTATTACACTTATTATGATAATTGGATGCCTCCTTCTTCTCAAATATCTGGGCTACCACCTTGAAGTACTTAAAATAGTCTTATTTTAAAAGAGGGGGATTAGGGTCATACCCAATAGTGCTCGGGAGCTATTCCTGTCTCTGTACTGAGGGATTTCTCCTGGTGGTGCTCAAGAGATCATATACAATGCTAGGGATTTGGATAGTGGTTTGTCATATGCAAGGCAAGTGCCTTAACCCCTGAACTACCTCAGTGGTCCCATAAAATTTAAATAACTTGAGTCATATACTATGAGGATAAGTCCAGTACTTTTCCTTACCTCCCATATTGAAGATGTCTGAAACTTTAATTTTCATCTCACTGTTTCTCATGGAATTCCATCTCTTAGATCAGCCTTCTACCTCTGACCACTGCTTTTTTCTTTCTGCTCTGCACCTTTCTCTTATTCCCCACAGTAATAACTGCACAGGTCCTCATGAAAACCTCAGGGCTTTAGAGAGAGGTACCAACATGGTTCAAATCAGAATGACAGAAAATAGGTTCTATAATGCTTTCTTGCCTGCTGGGGATTTTTTGTTGGCTCTATTTTCTTCTTGGGCTGCTGCTCCTTGGGTTCTGCCTTCTCTTATCTTCACACCAATTTACCCCCCTTCCCCCCCCTGCACCCACACCCTTTTGAGCTTCCCACAAACATGCCAAATCCATGTCCTTTTCTTACTCAGGCTATTTTGCTTTCTTTATTTTTCTTTCTCCTTCTAGACCTGGTCTAACTTTTGGCAGGAAGTACAATTGGCTGCAATCAGCATTTGTTTTTTCAACAATCATGTTACTCCATTTTTGAGACTGAGACAATCCATATAATACTCTCAGCAGAAAGTCTCAGAGACAGGAGTTATTTATTACATGCTGACTGTTCTTATCAGGAAGATTGTGTCAACACAGATTTTAGGCAGGTCCATCATCCCTCCTCTGGTAGCCACTGTTTATGTTGAAGATAAAATGCATCACTAGTGTACCTTTATTTTCTTTTATCTTTTTTTAATATATATAATATTTATTTAAGCACCATGAGTACAAGCATAATTGTAGTTGGGTTTCAGTCATAAGCAGAATAGCCCCTTTCACCAGTGCAACATTTCACCACCAATGCCTGTACTCTAGACAGGCTTGTATTTTTATGTTCCTAGGGTATATATATATATACATACATATATATACATATATATATATATACATATATATAGAGAGAGCTGGATCATATGGGAACTCAATTTCCAGTTTTTTGAGGGATCTCCATATTGTTTTCCATAAAGGCTGGACATTTTGTGTGTGTGGGGGGTGGTTTTTGAACCACATCTGGTGACCCTTAGGGATTACTCCTGGCTATGCACTCAGAAATTGATCCTGGCTCGGGGACCATATGGGACGCCCGGGATGAAACCCAGGTCTGCCCTGGTTCAGCCGCGTGCAAGGCAAACACTCTACCACTGTGCTATCACTCCGGCCCCCACTGGTGTACTTTTAAAAACTACACTTTATGGCTTCAATCAGACCTTCACTTTTTTCTTCACACATCTTCATTCCCTCCTTTGACTTTGAACTACATTTTTTTAATTTTTTTAATTTTATTTTATTGAAACAATTGTGATCTACAAAGTTTTTCATATATGAATTTCAGATATATAATGAATCAGGACCCTTCCCACCACCAGTGTCAACCTCCCTCCTCCAATGAACTCAGAGTGCATTCTATCCCACCACCCTTTGCCCCCTGGCCCACCAGTATAACAGACCCCTTTAAGTTTAGATTGTTAAAGTTTAGGTCCCTTGGTTTTATTATCATTGACTTTGGTTTGGATATTTAGTTCTGTTCGTATTTATTTCCCTGCCAATGCATCCAAGACCGCTTGGCCCCTGCCTCTCAGCCTTTCTTTATTCCGTTTTTCATATAGAAACATGCAAGAATGTGTGGTAAAATAAAGTAATCTGTATCCCAAGTAAACTACATTTATTTCCATCTGCATGGAAAGAAGTTTATGCAGGGGGTATTTGCTGATAAGACCATTCGCATTCAAGAGTGCCAACAAATGTCCCAACAATTCAATTCCAAGGTGGAAGAAAATGGGAAACATGTTCACATAAAACTTGCACACCAGCATTTATTGCAATATAATTCATAATAGCTAGAATTTGGAAGCAACTAAAATAGCCATCATCTGAAGGAACACACAAAATATGGTATATCCTTAAGATGGAATAATATTTGGCTACACAAAGGAACAATGCCCTCATTTATACTGCAGCATAGATGGACCCTGAAGACATTATGCTCACTAAAGAAAAATAGTCTCCAAAGGCCACACATTGTATCACTCAGTTTTAATGATAATGAGAGAAGGAAAGTCTAGGGAGACAGGAAGTGAGTTAATAGATGCTGGGGGCTTTGGTGGGACAATAGAAAATGATAGCTGGCAGAAACTCAGTTTTTTCTTAAAGTGGGACAAATATTCTAGAATTAGGGAGCAGTGACAGTTGCACAAAAAAGATATTCAGTTGTTCACTTGAAACATACATTTTAGGATATATGACAATTATATTCCAGTTTTGTTAATGTCCAGAACCCCACTGAATGAATGGCAAGGGTGAATGCATACTTTACTCTGCTCAGATAAAGAAAGGATGAGCTGGAGTCCTCCTTGGCCTAACACTGGCCTAATAGTGCTTACTGATAGGTATGGGAGAGGTCTGCAGAGAACTTAAAGCCTTGGATCTGTCAGGACAGTCCCTAAGCTTTGGCACCTGACTTCATGGTGCTTGCCCTGTAATAGCTCCCCATCTTGCAAACACATAGCAGAAACGGCTATGCTCAGCCAGTCTTTCAGAACCTAGGAGCTGGACACTTGCCATATAAAAGACCTTCCAGTTGCATTGCTGTGTGAGCTGACTGGAAATTACTTGCATCCATTTTGGTTTGTTTGTTTTAATTTTTGTTTGGGGACTACACCTGGCAGTGCTCAGGGCATGCTCAGGGATCACTTCTGGTGGGGATCCAGGAACCATTTATAGTGAGTGAT
This sequence comes from Suncus etruscus, assembly GCF_024139225.1. Lineage (NCBI taxonomy): Eukaryota > Metazoa > Chordata > Mammalia > Eulipotyphla > Soricidae > Suncus > Suncus etruscus. The sequence goes on along the minus strand of NC_064851.1, from coordinate 80,270,756 downwards.
AAGGATTAAATCGGGGTCAGTCACATGTAAAACAAGAGCTTTCACTCCTGTAATATCTTTCAGAACTCTTCACTTCTGTTTTTGCATAAAGCATTAACACAGAGCACCAGGGCATTAGCAGAAGTGGCTATGACTTCATCAGCCTACTGTACCTCTCACAGGAGTGAATTCAACTGCTTAGACTTCAATCAATGTACCTCTTGCATCTGGTTTTCACCCTCACCCAAATGATTCTTGTTATTTATTTGTAATAACTTGCATGCAGGGCATATTGCATTTTGGGAGAGCATGTTTGTGAAAGTAAAGCTCAGTCATACTAAGCTCTTGCTTCCATATAACTTCCGAGCTTATGAAGTTCTACTCTATAGTATCCTGAGTGGTTCTCATCATTGCTTTAGGAGTAAAATAGATGTAATTTCCATTTCATCTGAGGGAATGTGCTAAATAACTCATTCAAGGTCAACAGAGATTATATTCTAGGGTTGGTTAAGATGATATTTAACATTGTTTCTTTCTACTCGTGTGGTTACCTCTCTGCTGAAATCTGTATCTAAGAAAAACATGATTACTATAGATTGTAGGTTCTCTATTAAAGTTCCTTAGATAATATCCAAGTCAACTAATATATCTTAAAACTTAATTTTAGTTATTTTGTCAGGTTGAATTTCAAGCATGCCTTAAATTGCTTAAGAACAAATTTAAACTGATTATATAATTATGATAGGGAATGTACTTTTGAATAGTGAATATTCATTTTGTGCAGAAATAGTAAAAAATGGCTTATTTAACTAATGTGCACTTAAGAGGACATTAACCTCAATCAGGAAAAGACAGCTCCATCAGTTTTGTAACTGAAGAGTTTGAATTTATTTGGGTACCCTGGATACAGACAACTGTGTTGGAAAAATCTTTATGCTTGGGTCTTAGGCTGGGGCAGGGATTGTTCTTATGTCAGAAAGGAAACCACTCGGGTAGATTGGAGCCTGTTGAATACATAAAACAATGTATGTTATAGTCATGTGTTGAGACAAGGACAAGGGAAAAAAAGAACACCATTTCTTTTTTTTTTAAAGGCTATTCTGATTTGAGAGAGAGTAGAGAGAAGAGAGAGACTGAGAGAGGAGAGAAAGAAAGAAGAAAAAAGAAAGGAGAGGGGCCAGAGAGAAAGCATAGCAGTAGGGTCTTTGCCTTGCACGCAGCTGATCCCTGAGGATCTGGTTTGGATTTCCGGCAACCCATATGGTCTCCGGAGCATGCCAGGAGCAACTTCTGAGCACAGAGTTATGAGTAACCACTGAGCACGGTCCTGTGTGGTCCAAAAACTAAAAAAAAAAATAAAAATAAAAACAACCAGAGAGAGATAGAGAGAGGAGAGAAAAGAAAGCAAAAACAGAAAAAGAGGAGGGGGAGATTGAGGGAAAGATAGAAAGAGAGAGATGGAGGTATTCAGAGGAAAGGAGGGATGGAAGGAGGGAAAGAGAGAGGAGAGAGAGCAAGAACATCATTTCTTATAAATAATTTGGTTGGTTTTTAAATATATAGGTAGGAAGGATGCTGATAATTAAATTGAAAGCACATACATTGACAGATAAAAATGTTCTTATGTCTAAAAAATATTTAATAACAAAACTATACAGCAACAGAAGTGGTATAAGGAAAAATGAAAATGAAAATTTTTGTGTCTTTGAATTAAACCTTAGAGTTGTTTTGAAACAAAAATTTCTGTTTAAAAATAGCAGTGAAGAAATAGGAGCAGATTGGAAGGGGGTGGGGGATGAGAGAGAAGCACAATAGGAAGGCTCTGTCTGAAAAGGGTGAAAGCTTTTCCGGATGGCTTCTCACAGTTCCCTGTACTGTGTGCACAACCAAATGGTGGAAGAGACTTGAGCTGTATCCTGAACAGTGAACAATGCTTCTATTTCTTGAAGTATAAAAAAGGTTGAAATTCTTTGATAGAAGCTGTGGATAACAGCTTACAGAACCTGTTTCTACAGACTTCGTTGGCAGCTGATTTCAGGGGTCCAGGTATGCCACCAAATCTTGAATTCTTTTTGTTTGTTTTGTTTTTATTTTGGGGTCATGCCCGGTGGTGCTCAGAGGTTACTCGTGGCCCTTTACTCAGGAATCACTCCTGGTGAGCCCAGGGACCACATAGGCTTCTGGGGGATAGAACCCTGACAGGTCATGAGCAAGGCAAGTGCCTTACTTGTACTTCCTATGTGACCCCAGTGGTCAATTTTAAATCTGCCCATGCACAATGGCACTTAAGGGATGAGTGTGGTGTGGTCACATGTAAGACACGAACATGTACACTTTTGTAAATCAAAATAGCACATGAAAGATACAGGGGTTAGAGAGATAGTACAGCAAGTAGGGTGTTCGCCTTGCATGCAGCTGACCTGGGTTTGGTCCCTGATCCCATATGGTTTCCTGAGCACTGCCAAAAGTAACCCCTGAGCACCACAAGTGTGTCCTCCAAATAAAACAAAACAAAAGATAAATTAAACATAATAAACAAGGCAGGAGAAATAGTATAGGGATTAATGCACTTTTTTTGCTCTCAGCCAATCCAGGTTTAGATTGGCATCTAAGCACAGAAACAAGAGTAAGCCCTGAGCACCACTGGATGTGCCCCCCCAAAATAAACAAAAACAAATACATTTGTAAGGGGGGGGCAGAATCATTTATCAGAGTTTAGAGACCTCTCATAGTACCTTCTGTGAAGGACCCCACAAATCCCCTGCTTCCCTGGTGTTTATGTGCCTTTAGTGATGAGGGGGTTCTTGATTCCTGCACTTGAGGTAGAGACTTCCTTACCTTGCAGCATTTCTCAGGGCTGTTCCCAGGCAGTGACCTCACTATTATCTGAACTGCATCCTCAGTTGAGGGATGTGGGACCTGATAGGTGGAGTTGGGACAGTCATCGGGGGTCTGGCCAGGCACAGATGTGGGGACCTCCTGCTGGTAGCCATGGCTTTAGTCCAGGGTCTCTTAAACTGTCCCTGGAAGAGCTGAGTTTATTTTCACAAAAAATGTCTCCTCAAAATTATTTATATGTTATTTTATTCATAAATAAGCATTTTCTCATTATTGTAAAGATGTCAAATGCTAAAAGAAAAACGTTTTAAAATAAATGAATATTTCTCTTTAAAAAACCACATACTGGGGCTGGAGAGATAGCATGGAGGTAAGGCGTTTGCCTTTCATGCAGGAGGTCATCGGTTCGAATCCCAGCGTCCCATATGGTCCCCCGTGCCTGCCAGGAGCAATTTCTGAGCATGAAGCCAGGAGTAACCCCTGAGCACTGCCGGGTGTGACCCAAAAACTACCAAAAAAAAAAAAAAAAAAAAAAAAAAACCACATACTTTGGGGGGGGGTTGGGCCACACCTGGTGGTGCTCATGGGTTACTCCTGGCTTTGCCTGAGTAACCTGGGTCTGTCCCAGGTATCCACTTGTAAGGCAAACTCTCTACCATTGTGCTATCACTCCGGCCCCCCAAAACACATTCTTTTATTTTGTTTTTGTTTTCGGCCACGCCTGGTGACACACAGGATTACTCCTGACTATGCACTCAGAAATCACTCCTGGCTTGGGGGACCATATGGGACGCCAGGGAATCGAACCTCAGTCTGTCCTAGACTAGCCTTACCCCTTGTGCCACTGCTCTGGCCCCGAAACACATTCTTAATTAAATTGCTTCAGGTACAATTTATGTTACATTGCTGCTAATATTGGTGCTGTTTCTTCTCCCTATGTTAACCCCCATAAAATCCTTATTTAAAATAAACCTATTTTCCAACTTCTTATATCAAAAAATAGTTAGCCTCCAAATAAACACAGCAACACTTTCCAGTCTAATTTGTTCTACTTGATTTAAAGTTATAAAACAAAACCCTAGAGTCTTTTATTTCTCTATTTTATTCCCTAGTTGGATAGACTCTGGGTAATATCAGCACTATATCTAGTGGTTTCCAAGAGACTGTAGTGCCAGGGGTTGAACACTGGCCCCTGCACATGTCCACAAGCAGCTCACTTTGATCTAACTCCTTGACATTTCTTCACTTAAAATTGATTGGCGCTAGCTATCATATTCATTAGATTATAAGCATGGGGAGTCTTAGTAATTATTTAAGACAAAACAACTTGCAAACCAACCTTTAAATGTTGGAATCTTTTTCTCTACCTTTAACTAGGTCTCCTTTCTCCAACCTTAGTTCTATTATCAGTATTGACTGGCTTGTTTGTTTTGTTTTGTCTTTTCATCAGTGTTTTTCTGCTTATATTGTACACATATGTGAAATCATCCAATACTTATCTTTTTTCTTCTTATTTAGTTACTTTGCATAATTCTCTGATGCTCTGAAATTTTGTTGTATTTTTATTTTACATCTTTTTATTAATATATTCATTTAAACACTTTGATTAAAAATATGATTGTAGTTGGGTTTCAGTCATGTAAAGAACACCCCCCCTTCACCAGTGCAACATTCCCATCACCAATGTCCCAAATCTCCCTCCTCCCATGCCACCCCGCCTGTACTCTAGACAGGATTTCTACTTCCCTCATTCATTCACATTGTTAGGATAGTTCTCAATGTAGTTATTTCTCTAACTGCACTCATCACTCTTTGTGATGAGCTTCATGGCATGAGCTGGACCTTCCAGCCCCCCTCTCTTTTGTCTCTGAGAATTATTTCAAAAAATGCATTTTATTTTTCTTAAAACCCATAGATGAGTGAGACTATTCTGCTTCCATGTACATCCATGTATAGAAAAATTTCATGACTCCAACTCTCCTGACGACTGCATAATATTCCACTGTGTATATGTACCATAGTTTCTTTAGCCATTCATCTGTTGAAGGGCATCTTGGTTGTTTCCAAAGTCTGGCTATTGTGAATAGTGCTGCAATGAATATAGGTGTGAGGAAGGGATTTTTGTATTGTATTTTTGTGTTCCTAGGGTATATTCCTAGGAGTGATATAGCTGCATCATGTGGGAGCTCAAATTCCAGCTTTTGGAGGAATCTACATATCACTTTCCATAAAGGTAGGACTAGATGTCATTTCTACCAACAGTGAATAAGAGATCCTTTCTCTCCACATCCCCACTAGCACTACTTGATCTAGTTCTTTGTGATGTGTGCCAATCTCTGTGGTGTGAGATGGTACCTCATAGTTGTTCTGATTTGCATCTCCATGATGATTAGTGATGTGGAGCATTTTTATGTGCCTTTTGGCCATTTGTATTTATTCTTTGACAAAGTATCTGTTCATTTCTTCTCTCCAATTTTTTGTTTGTTTGTTTGTTTTTGGGTCACACCGGCAGCACTCAGCACTCAGGCGTTACTCCTGGCTCTATGCTCAGAAATCGCTTCTGGCAGGCTTGGGGGTCATATGGGATGCCAGGATTTGAAGCAAATGCTTTACCTCCATGCTCTCTCTCTGCGCCCCGCCCCCCCATTTTTTGATGGGATTAGATGTTTTTTTCTTGAAAGTTCCATCAGTGCCTTGTATATTTTGGATATTAGCCCCTTATCTGATAGGTATTGGGTGAATAGTTTCTCTCACTTAGTAGGTGGATCTTCTATCCTGGGCACTATTTCCTTTGAGGTGCAGAAGCTTTTCAGCTTAATATATTGCCATCTGTTTATCTCTGCTTCCACTTGTTTGGAGAGTGCTATTTACTCCTTAAAGTGCCTTTAGTCTCAATGTCATGGAGTGTTTTATCTATGTGTTGTTCTATATACCTTATGGTTTTGGGTCTGATATCAAAGTCTTTATTTCATTTGGATTGTTGAAAAGGAAAGCCTCTTCAACAAGTAATGTTAGCACAACTGGTTAGCCACTTGCAAAAAAACGAACTCAACCCCCAGCTGACATTTTGTTGTTAATAGGAATATTTTCTCTTGTCCATTGCATAATTAAACCTCATCTTTTTTCTCCAATTGTTACTTAAAATTTCTGTTGCTTCCATATTTTAACTGCCATAAATAATAATTCAGTAAGCATTGGGGTGGATATATCTTTTTGGGTTAACATTTTTTCTTATGTTCTGGGCAGGCATCTAAACATGGGATTGCTAAAATTATATGGTAGCTCTAGCTTTAGATCCTTCTTTTTAATTTGCTTTTATATTTATTTATTTATTTATTTATTTTCGGGGGGGGGCAGTACTTAGGACTTACTCTGGCTCTGTGCTCAGGAATCACTCTCAGTGGTACTCCAAGAGATCATTTGTGATGCTAGGGACCGAAACAGAGTTGACTGTGTACAAGATAAGTTCCTTAACCCCTGTAAGATTGCTTCTTTAATTTCTTCAGGAAACGCCATAGTATTTTTAAAAATGATCACATTAACTTACATTATCACCTACAGGGCACAATAGTTCCTTTTCTAAGCACCTTCTCTAGTACTTGTTATTACTGCATTTGAAAGTAAATCATTCTCACTATCTTAAGTGCTATCTCATTATGATCTTAATTTGCATTTCTCTAATGATCTTTGATGGTGAACAGTTTTTCATATGACTATTGGCCATCTGTAACTACTCTTTTTATTTTGGGGCGGGGCACATTCAGTAGTATTCAGACCTTATTCTTTTTTTTTTTTTTTTTGGTTTTTGGGCCACACCCTGTGACGCTCAGGGGTTACTCCTGGCTATGCGCTCAGAAATTGCTCCTGGCTTCTTGGGGGACCATATGGGACGCCGGGGGATCGAACCGTGGTCCGTCCTAGGCTAGCGCAGGCAAGGCAGGCACCTTACCTCCAGCGCCACCGCCCGGCCCCCAGACCTTATTCTTGACTCTACACTTAGAGATCATTCCTGAAAGTGCTTGGGGAACCAATGGGATGTCAGGAAGTAAACCTTAGTTGGCCACAAGTAAGACTAGCACCTTACCCATCGTACTATCTCTCTGGTTTACTTATCTATTTTTCAGAGAAGTATCTATTTTAATTTTCTGCTCATTAAGTTTTTATATGTTGATAATAAGTTATATGAGCTCTTTACATATCTTGGGCTTACCTTTTATCTGATGTAGAATGTGCAAATATCTTCATTTAGTAAGTTGTCATTTCATTCTGTTTATGTTTTCTTTTTCCAAAACTTTCAACTTAATATTGTCTCAGTTGTTTATCTTTACTTTTATTTTTCTTGCTGTTGTGGTAAAAATGTTTAAGCTAAAAAATTATTGCTTCTGGAGAAAATAAAAACAAAGGAATTTATGAGTTATTTTTTCTGCCTGACCCAAAGTCCTGCTTTCTACCATTTTTCTATTTGTAAAAGCACTGTCTTAACTCGCATTTGTTCATTCTACAACCTTATATATAATAAGTTGAGAAGTCTTATATCCAAAGCCACTGATTTTTAGTAATTGGTTAATCTTAGAGAAGTAGTTAAAATTGGGAATCACAATTTTAACACAGTCTAACTTAATGCATATGTGGGTACATTTATGGCCAATTTCATAAGTAAAACCTTGAACTATAATTTTAATATCCCCTTTCTCCCCAAAGCAGTAGAACAAAGACTGTTAAATGAAAACTATTTTATATAAATCTGTGTGTATATCAGTGTATCTGTGAATGATAGACTAGAATTACTTTTATTTTGAGTTGTTGTTGTTGTTGTTGTTTTCATCCTCCCTTTTTGGTAGGAAAATGAATGCTGCTCTAGCTGCTCAGGACTCATACCTGAGGCAAGGCACATGCTCAGTCACTGAGTTGCAGCCAAGGCCCAAGTAATCTTTGTGCTCTGTACTGCAAAATCTCATCTCAGTTGCATCACTCATCACTTCTACTTTTGGTTTTTTCAAAGTGGAACACGAACTTGACACTTGGGTAGTGCTCTATATGCAGGACACCTCTAGATTTCAGTGATTTTTTTCTCTTACAGTTATCTCACCCATATCTCATGTATTTAAAAATAGAACCTAGCTTTGAATTGACTTTTTTTTTTTTTACAGAAAGTTAAACTTTTTAATACTGCTTACAGATTTTGTTGGTTTACCTCAATTTGAATTATTTTCTCTAAAGAGATTATAAAGCTGATTTACACTGATTTGGGAAACCCCCAAATAACTCCCAGTGATAATAATAAGTAATCTGGTAGCAGCTGGAGAGTGTAGGTAGAGAAAAGGCGGAGTGCTTGTTAATCTGACTGGTGGATTTTCTTGTTACCTCCCATTTAAGGAAAGCACGCACCAGATGTGTTTTTTTTTTCCTTCCCTGGTGCAGTCAGTGCTTTCCTCCAAAAGAATTATTTGCCAAAAGGCCCATTTAACAAAGTCAATCATTTGACCCTTTGCGTGGATTATTGGCGGTAATTCCAACATGGCTGTAACATTACATTTTTCTCTTTATTTGGACACTATAGAAATCCAGCCTCAGCTTTCCCACAAAGAAATGTCACTATCAAAAACCCGCCAAAAGTTCCCTGCTGGCTAGTTTATTTGGGACTCGATTTCTAGTATAACCTAGCGCCAGCAGCTTGTTTTTCTTAGTCTAGCTCTATGATGGTAAACAATTATTTCTGCCCCCCCCCCTAAAATCTATTTTCCGGCAACTACATAAACATCATAAATATCTATGTCTCTCTCCTCCTGGTTTCTTGAAAAACCTGCTTTTTGCTAAACCATAAACATCTCTAGCTCTGATTTCAGCAGACCTCCAGCAGAGGTCTTTCTCACCTATAGGATAGTCGTTTTGATATGTAGATTCTAGGCCTGTTTCCCCATTGTACTGCTCTCCTGCTCTTTGTTCTCCCTGAGGACACCTTGCATACCAGAGTTTGTGCTTATAAATGTCATCAGCTGAAAAGTAAATTTGTCTCTCGTCCCTTGGACGAGGGTCCCCATACAATGCATTTTGTGTGGTCTCATTTATTTCATTATTTCATATTTCATATTCGTCCGCTTTTTGTTTCCCACTTATTCCTAGTGAGAATTAACCCACCAAGGTTTTGCTTAGGGACGCTAACACGTCTGCAGCATTTTCTGAAGAAAATCACATTTTGCATGTACTACAGAATGTTGGAATTGGGGCCTGAAAGTCTTGCCTTGCGTGTTGTTGACCAGGGTTCAATTACCAGCACCCATATTGTTCCCCGAGCTTGCCAGGAGTGATTCCTGAGTGCATAGTCAGGAGGCCATTGGGTATGGCTCAAAACAAAATAATGTTGGAGCTATTTAATTTTACTTGCAAAATAAATCCCTACAGTTAGGAACACATTCACTTACTGACCTTGAAGAAAACTTGTACAGCTTTGTTGTACAGGTTGAATGAATAAAACTAGCTCAAAAAAGACAATTGCTAAGATTTCATGGAATCAACCTCACAACAGTCTTCATCTGTACCTGAAAAAATAACTTTTTCTGCACTTAAAAAAATGAAATTCATAGTAATATATATTTACAATGCCCAGGGAGGGAGCATGCCATATTCTTTGGAATGATGAAGACATACATAAAAGTTCTATGCTCCTCTTAATAAGTAGATTTGGATGAGTTTAACTTTGAGATTTCAATGTACCTTTACGACACCAATGTAAATAACTTATAGCTCAATGGGCTGCAGAGCATCCATTTATTCCTAGCACCACATAGTCTCCAATTTTCACCACTCTTAAGCATAGAGTCAGGAGTGGCCCCAGAGCACTGCTAGATATGGCCCCCCAAACCAAAAACAAAATATATGCAGATTTAGCTTAAATTTTTATGACAATTTATATATAAATATTTATTAACTTTTTCATCCATCAAAATACTAATTTTAATCAGATGTCTTAAATTTTCAAAAATGCTTTTTATTCTTCTCTTTTGGGGGAAGGAGGAGATCACACTAGTGGTGTTCAGTGATCGCTCCTCATGGGAGGGACTTGAGGGGCCATATGTGATGTCAAAGATAGAACCCAGGTTGGCCTTATACAAGATAAGTGCCCTATCCACTCTGCCCCCCAAATGCTTTTTTTTATTTCTCAGAGGATTCTCACTAAATTACTTGTTATATTTGAACAAAGTCAGCTCAAAGACATTTAGTATTTAAAATAATTTATTTTCACCTAAATAAACACATAGTATTTATATTAGTTAGGTTAAGTTAGTACTATGAGCCCAGATAGTGATATACCTCACCTTCTTCCTAAACTAATGAAAATATTGCCATCAACCAAGAACTATGCAATTGACTAGATATCAATGTGAAACTATCTCAGAACTATTTCTCTGGGGACTGTTAGAGAACTTAAACACATGGTGTCTTCACAAGGCTAGTTAGAGAAGCAAGGTTCACACCAATGAAACAGATTTTTTTTATACTGTAGTTCAGTATAAAACGAGTGGTACAGAACATAATCACTGAACCATCTGTTTTGCATAGTTTAGTATGCACGAAGAAGTGGTTTCAGGCCAAAGAAACAGTACAGTAAATAGCATGCTTGCTTTGTAGGTACTCAACCTAGTTTGATCCTCAGCGCCCTATATGGTCCTGCAAGCCCCACCAGGAGTGATCCCTAAGTGCAGAGCCAGAAGTAAGGCCTGAGCATCACTGGGTGTGTTCCCCAAACATAACAAAACAAAGAAAAAAAATATGTTTCAAAATCAGGACATTTGGGGGAGGACATTTGGAAAAATGAATCCCAAAGAGTAAGAAGAACTTCAACTATGCAAGGGAGAGAAGCTAGGGTGGAAAGGAAAAGACCTAAAACATTATGTTAAAGGGCAGGCTACATGTTAGCAAACAGAGCATTGAGTAGGATTTTTTTTTTGGCATATCCTTAAGGTCTTTCTTTATCTGGATAGAGCTTCAGTTCTCCAAAATCTTACCTTGACAATAATGCTCTTTGGTTAAACTTCTTTTCTTTCCCAATCCAAGAAATATCTGTTAATTGAGAAGTAATTAAACTGTAAAAGATCCAACAGGGTGTTGATGCAAACCGAGGAAGCATAAGTCAGGCCTCAAGTGTGATTTCTACCAGCATCAAAACAAGGGGAGCCCTAAAAAGGCAGTCAAGGCAGTGGTTAAACTGAAGTAAGATGTGAAGGTTTAGATCACTCCTAAATTGATCTTGTCAGTTCTTTACAGGTGGGCAAAAGTCTTCTGACAGAAGGCTGCAATGTAGGGGTCTGCTGTGTTTGTATGTTTGTTTTTTGAGGGCACTGGGAAGTGACAAAATTGCTGAGTCAGGTTGTTTAATTCTCACCTGGAAGTCTTTCAACATGGCCAGCAGGAATGAGATGGAACCAGACTCAAAACAAAACCTGTAGCTTATCACTTAGTATCTTTTTGTTTGTTTGTTTGTTTGTTTGATTGTTTTTGGGTCACACCAGCAGTGCTCAGGGGTTACTCCTGGCTTTATGATCATAAATCGCTCCTGGCAGGCTCGGGGGACCATATGGGATGCTGGGATTCGAACAACCAGCCTCTGTGTCTAAGGCAAACGCCTTGCCACTGTGCTAGCTCTCAGGCCCCATCAGAAGGATGACTTTTTTTTTTCTTAAATAAGTACCCTTTTTATTAATTAATTTTGGGCAGTGGAGGAAGCACCATGATTTATTTGTTGGTAATAGTTTCATGGAAACAACATTCAAGTCCATGCCCTCTACCAGTTCGTCTGCCTACCTCCACCGTTGTCTCAGGGTAGCCTTCCACTCACCCCTTACCCTTTACCCCTTTGGTAAACTCAGTTATGTAGATAAATTCTCAGACTCTATTGTTTTTGACCATTTGTCATTCTCTTACTATATTTTTTAGGACACACATTGAGAGATCATTTTGTGTCTGTCACTCTCTTATATTGCTGACTAGAAGTGCCTTTAGGTCAGGGGTCTCAAACTCAATTTACCTGGGGGCCACAGGAAGCAAAGTCAGGGTGAGGCAGGGCCGCATAAGGGATTTCACAAAAAAAAGTTGTCAAACGTCATTATTAACAGTTTTAATTATTTCTTCCGAACATGAATAGAACATTGAGTGAAGATCATGAACAATTCTTCTGAACATGGCATCTTTTGCCTATTCCTTGCTGTCAGAGACTTGACAGCGCTTCTTCTCACAAATCTGAACCACATTTGGCTTCAGAGAGGAAGCAGTTGAGACCCTCAGTATGGCTTGAAGATGATCATCAAGTCTAGACCTGTACTTTGACTTATTGAAGTTCAGTGTAGAGAATAACTTTTCACACAAATATGTGCTCCCAAAAAGGTATATGGTGCGCTTGAACATTCGGGAAAGCTCAGGGAAGCAGGGGGGCAATTCTTTCAAAAATTACCCATGCATGTCTGCTTTTTCACTAATCTCACTGAACTTGGCTTTGAGATCAGAGTTGCATTACAGGTCAATGAGCTCCATTTGAAGCACAGGAGGGGCATCTTGCACATCAAAGGAAAAGGGGTCCACAAAAATTTGGACAGTGGCTCTGTGCTTTTTGAAGTTTGCAAATCTGTGATCAAATTTCTTCTCTAGCTTAAAAATAGCATCAACATATTTCTCACCACTGAATGGTATGCCTGCATCCACAAGTTCCTTGCATGCTGGGAAATGGCAAAGGTTTGTCTGAGAGAGCTGGGATTTCCATAACACAGTTTCATGGAGAATGCTCTCACGTTGTCATAGGCAGCACTGATAAGCTGCCCTGGGCCTTGTAACATCTTGTTTAGTACATTCAGCTTATGTGTGATGTCAACAAGAAAAGCTAAGTCCATGAGCCATTTGTGATCACTCAATTCAGAAACAGCATTCCCATCTTTCTCCATGAAGGCTTTCACTTCTTCTCTCAACTCAAAAAATCTTTTCAGGATATTTCCCCTGCTGAGCCAACGTACCTCGGTAAAATAGAGCACATCTCCATATTCTGACTTCATTTCCTCTAAAATAGCACAGAACCTCCTGTGTTTTAAGCCCCTGGATCTGATTTGGTTGATGCATTTCACAACAACAGACATCACATTGTCACATGGCAGGCATTTACTGCAAAGGGCCTGATGATAGATAATGCAGTGAAGAGCAATGGCCTTCTCTACACCCTCCTCTTCAAGTTTTTTTTGAACAAGTGCCACCAGTCCATTTTTCCTCCCTGTCATCGATGGCGCTTCATCGGTTATTATTCCAACAAGCCTCTTCCATGGCAAACCTGCATTCTCAATGGCATCACACAGATGCCGAAATATCTCATTAGTGGTGATCTGGCCATGCATTGGAATTATTGTGAGCAGCTCCTCTGTCAATTCAAAATTGCAATCAACACCACGGACATAAATTGTGAGTTGCGCAGTGTCTGTTATATCTGTGCCCTCATCAAGAGCAACTGAGTATGCATCAAAACATTTGGCTTTCTCACACAGTTGATGATAAATGTCACTTAACATGTCAGAAATGCTCTCTGCCACAGTGTTGGCAGAAAGGCTGATTTCGCTAAACTGACCTTTCTTTTCCAGACAGATAATACTTGCAGCCTGTAACATGCATTTAACAAACTCTCCTTCTGTGAATGGTTTCCCTGCCTTAGCAATCATCTCACTAACCATGTAACTAGCTTCAACTGATGCAACATTCTCTTTAGTTGCTTTCTTGAGAAATCTTGTTGCCTCATTAGACATGCTTTAAGGCTGGCAACCCGCTTGGCTCTCTCATTTCCTTGATATTTTGCACATTCCTCAGCAATTCTGTTGAATAATGGCATTTCAAGTTGTATTCCTTGTGCACTGCAACTTTCTCTGAGCAAATAAGACATGCGGGGATGTCCCTGTGCTCAACAAAGAAATACTGCGTCTCCCACTTTCCCTGAAATTGTCTGTGCTCGTCATCAATCTTTCTCTTCACTGCAGGCTTTGATGAAGTCATGATGAATGTATGACAAAATCTAATTCTATAATAAACTTCTCTCCCTTCTCTCCCTTAGGCCTCCAATAATGCAAGGGACAGCGGGCAGGAGCAGCGGAAATGACAACTTCGCTAGGCGCAAAGTATTTGCGATTATTCGCTTACCAAATATTCGCAATAAAAATAGCATTAGTAAGAAAAAAAATCGCAAAAAATAGCATTATACATTTGCATACCCCGAACAGAACTGCTCGGGGTATGTGAATGTTTAATGCAATTTTTTTCTTACTAATGCAATTTTATTGCAATTATTCAGTAAGCGACTAATCGCGAATACTGCGATATTTGAAGGCCAGCCGCAGGCCACAAAATGTCATATGGTTGAGACCCCTGCTTTAGGTATTTATGTCATTCAAGATAGGTTAATTTATACTGTATTAATAAGTATATTATTTATACAGTATATAATAAAGTATAAAATATTAGTGGATTAAAATAATAAACTTAAAATTATTTGTTTATCTAGAGCCACAAACAGTGGTAATCAGGGCTTAGTCCTGGTCACATTTACTCAGTGTTCACTCTCAGCAGTGCTTAGAGGAACATATATGGTGAAAGAGATCAAACCAGTAGTGCCATAACCCAGTACTATCTCTCAGGACCCAAACTTTTCCCCCCTTTGTCCTGCTCCATGTCCAGTAGAATTGTATTGAAGTTTGGTGTGGAGGAGCAGCAAGCTTTTAGGTTTTGTGAAGTTATTCTGGGAACTCTGGCTGACCGTTTCTCAATTTAGATAAACCAATAAGTTATGATCGCAAGGCCTGTATCCTTTGCCTATATCCTTTGCCTGATATATTCTAATCCTCCTTTGCAATTTACTAAGGAATCACCATTCATTAAGTTTTTCAGAGTCACAAGTGAACTTTGTGGTGTGTTCTCCATCTTGAAGAATAAAGAATTTTTTAACTTTGTAAATGAAAGGTCCGGAAGTCCTAATTTTAGCTGCCCGGCGCAAAGAAATGAAGAGGCTTATGAGTTCCAGCAGATGCTTTAAAAAGTGCTTTTAATACTGACCATTATGAATGGTCAGGGTCTATGAATTCCCACCAGAATCAAAGACCTCGTGGGTCCCTCGTTACCCCCTTATATAGGATGGGAAGTGGGAGGGGAAGAAGAGTCCTTGAGGGCTGGACTTCCGCTACGATAACACCAATGATTCGTGAGGTAGGGGTAGAGGTGGGGCCGAGGCAGTGACGACTTCCTTAAGGGGCAGGGCACCCACCAAGGTTGGTGGGGGGGGGGCTGATTTCCCTTTTCAATCCCCACTTCTTGTACTGGAGGCTTCTAATCCTAGAAGCCAATGTGATTTTGGGGCCTTTACTTTCTGATATTACTGGTCATAATTATTTGCATGAGCTAACCCTGCATGGGCCAATGGCTACCAGAAGTAAAAAGGCTTAGGAGGGGCCCCAGTAGGAGTATTAGATAGGGGAGAATTCCATGCCATAAAGACCATAAGGGACCATTTAATAGCTTTGTATCTTGGCCAGCTACTCTTGATGGTGCTTGATTTTGTTTTACACATTTGAAATTAACTTTTGTGAGAGTTTGTTATTTCTGTTTAGCCCTGCTAGTTTTGCTTTTCCAGTTACCAATTTTCCTGCAACTTCTGAGCCCTACCAGTAGAGTGCTCAGACCTAGGAGTGCCTAAGAAATGTATGCTAGGCAGAGGGATGGGCTCTGTTCCTGGGATGATGTTAATGTTGGGGAGCACTAATGCTGGGATGCATAAGCCAAATTTTTACCACATATTTATATCCGTTTCGGAGGTAAATACCCTGGGCTAGAGGGATCAGGCAGGACTTTTGAGCACTGAGTACCTTCTACCTGACCCAGGTTTACAGATTTGGTGCTGTTATGAATAGCAAACAGAAGATTTAAAGCTAAACGGGATTACCTTTTGACATAAGTACAGGTAGAAGAAGCAAAGGTTAGATTACCTAGTGAGACAGGGACAGCCAGAGGCCAATTTCCCCCACCCCCAAGAGGGAGGCAAAGGCTGAGGTTTTGCTTTACACACCCATTCTGGCCCCCCAAACACACACATGGGAAGTAGAGGACCGGAGGTAAGCAGTTCGAGCCCTTCCTTAGCAAGTGCCAGGGAGAGCATTTTCAGAGTTAGTGAGTGCATTAGGGCTGAAGTGTGCCCGCCAGACCCGTATCTTGAGAGGATCCTCAGTGTGCTTCACTTTTCAGGTTTTGGATGGAAGGCGTGAACCCAGGAAGCATGCAGTTCACCTTGACAGCAGTTCTTTTCACATAGGCTGTGAATTCCACAACGAAAATAAGGAGGTTTCTGCTTTCTTTTCTTCATTTTTGCAACTTAAACAGCTGTTGGGGTAGAGAGCCCTAAACTCCAGTTGCCTTTCCTGCACTGGGTTAGACAGAGATGAAGAAATTTTATTTTTATTAATGACTGTTTTACTTTTTAACATTACCAAGAGAAGCATAATTTTTGCTACCTGCTTTAACCTCTGGGATAGATAGGCATAATGTTATTCTTAGTAGTTAACTTGGCTTATTAATTTCTGCGGCCTTTATTTTCCCCTTATAGTTTTTTTTCTTTGATGACCATTTTGCTTTAGAGATTTCATTACCCTAGAAGTTATTAGAGGGAACGTGGTCGAAGATCAATCTTCTGTAGCTACTTCAGGCTGACAGGGGACTGCAGTTTCAATCTCTAGATAGGGTGAAATCTCATATTTCCCTAAAGGAGCAGTTAACTGGTTTACTTTTACAGTTTTAACACCTGAAAAGGATTAGATTAATTATACAGGGGAATATTACTTAACCCACTCAGGCCTTGGAGCAGTAAATAGCACAACTTGAATGGCATAGCTGTTCTTATTGTCTGTAATGATAGCACAAATTAATTAACAGAAAACAAAGCATAATAGCATTATGAATAAACAGTTTTGAGTTACTTCAGTTAGACTAACATTTGCATTTGCAATTTATGATTTGGTTTAATACAACTAGTAAGAGCATTTTTACATGAGTTACTTTAAAGAAGTGGGTTTTAAATTAGGCCCACTAGAATTTTAATTAGCTACCAAAAATGGTTTTTCTCTCCACCTTTACCTTGTACCTTACCCGGTATTTGAATAACTTGGCTTTTTTCTTTGCACATATACAGCACTGTTGGAGAAATCTCCATCTGGGGCACCCCCATTACTTACAGAGCTTTTTTGAGGATAGGTTGTGGACACTGCAGGTTTTTCACAGTCACTCAGGTTTGGCTGATGAGTTGGTCGGTTCAGCATGAGGTTCTTCTGGCTGGGCATCTCACCCTCTGCAGGAATTTTTAGAGGTGACTTGTCTGTTCCACTCCTCTCCAGGTTTGGAAGAGACTGACCTCGAATTCTCTTCTGAGCTTGAGGGAGAGAGCAGGGCCCACAGGCTGTGATAATCTTCTAGGAAAATCTTCAATTTCCTTACTCAGGCCATTTATTTCAGTTTCTCGCCGGTGCCTGCTTGTCACACCGCCTCAACTCCAATTATTCCTCTGAAAGAGGGCTTTGGGGTTTCCTTACTAATTTTTTTTTTTTGATTTTCTGTTTGCATGAGGACTACTCCCCATGCAGAGAGAAAAGCCATTTGCTTGTATTCTGTGCAAAGCAACATGATGCCATGACATAAATGGTACTAAAAGGTTCTGGGAGAAGAGAAAAAGCAAATATTACTTAAATTACTTAGATAATTTTAGAATTTTTTTTTTTTTGCAACGAAACATTTTATACATTTTTAAATAAAACCATGACCAATTTTATAAAACCTCCTGTGATACAAATATTAATGTTCTTGGTAACATATAATGAAAAATTGCAAAATAATATTTTAATTATGCTTAATTCTAAATATAGAAATTCACTTAGTTTTCTAAACAGAAAACACCAGGAATTTACGTTACACAAATTAATGTTGAAAACCAGAAAGAATGAATACTTACTACTTTTGGTAGAACATGCTTAAAAACATTTACATTTTTTTTAACCTAGAGACATATTAATAATTATTTAGATTGATTATACACATTTTTATTACACATTTTTAATTTCTTTTACACCACTTTCCTTTTTGCATGCAAGGCAAACGCCCTACCATTCGGCTTCTTCTCTTTTTCCTCCCTTTTTTTTTTTTTTTTAAGCTTCGCCACTTATTCTTTTGCAGTGGTTCCGCTGCTAAAAATTTTCACGTGCACCGAAAAACAAACAAAAATAACAACAGTAATTTGCAACATTTTCTTATTAATTTTTTTAAGAAACCTTTAAGTTAGAAATTTAAATGCTTAAAAAAAATTTTTTTTTGACTTCCAAACCATTTGCTAGATTTTTCTTTGATATGTAAATGACCTACATTCCTCAGCCAGGTGGAGCTGGGAGGACAATAGTTTGCCCTGGGGCGTGGTGAATTTCTTCACCACGTGGTGAGTTAAAAAGCATTTTTTTTTTCTTTTTCGGCTAGAAAAAAAACGGCCAGTTGCTCTTTTTGGCCTGAACGCATGGCAGGATAGTTGGGGAATTGCAAAGTTCAGAAATTCTCCAGGAAAATTTATTCCCGATGGCCATTTGAGAAATCTGGGATTTGCAATTTCCAACACCCCCCGCCAAGTCCCTAGTGTGGACCTTGCATGCGCCAGCTTCCTGGTTGGGTGGGGAGCGGGTTAGGCGGGTTTCGGGCGCCCTCTCGCCGCGCCGCAGGCAGCGGGGGTTGCGCGTTTCGCTGCTGGGACGACTGACGGGCGAGGGAGACGCGGGCTCACCGGCGGTCGGCCCCTTTCCCCAGGGGTCGGCCCTTGAGAGGGGGTCGGGCTTGCGTCCCGTGGTTAGACCAAAAAAAAAAAACATAGAACACACAGACAAGAAACAGACAGACAAACAGACAGCGTGGCGCCACAAATAACCAAGCAAAATGCGTTCAAGTAATCTCTGCATTCCACAATAAATCCTAGACAGACAACTATGCCAATGACCAAGTTCTTGAGCTCCAAAAATCACAGACAGACAACCTCTTCAGCAGCTCGGAACGTCTTCCAGCTGCCTCGGCCCCACCTCTACCCCTACCTCACGAATCATTGGTGTTATTGTAGCGGAAGTCCAGCCCTCAAGGACTCTTCTTCCCCTCTCACTTCCCATCCTATATAAGGGGGTAACGAGGGACCCATGAGGTCTTTGATTCTGGTGGGAATTCATAGACCCTGACCATTCATAATGGTCAGTATTAAAAGCACTTTTTAAAGCATCTGCTGGAACTCATAAGCCTCTTCATTTCTTTGCGCCGGGCAGCTAAAATTAGGACTTCCGGACCTTTCATTTTGGCGAGCCACCAGGAGTCCTCACTCATTCTGCCCGGCACAAAGCTATGAAAAGGTGTCTGGTGAGTTCTGATGTGTGTATGTGTGTGTGTGAGCACGCTTTGCTTCGTGTCTGTCTTAGTCTGAGATTATGTTGTATTCTGTGTCCAGTGGGAAGCTAGCTTTGTGGTGGTTTGGCAAATGTTATGAGCTCTTTGCTCGATGTGGAAACCGAGTAGAAGCAGACTTTGTTTCATAGGGGGGTTAAAGTCCCCCCGGGTGACTAAGGAATCTTCCACCTGATGCGTTTCCAGGTGTGTGTGGTTCCCCGTCTGATGCGTATACCAGATGGGCAAGAGGTTGACGAACTTTGGCTGCTTAGGTCACGACCCTGGTGGTACCCCAGGGGTTTAGTAAGAGCAGCTGGAAGACGTTCCGAGCTGCTGAAGAGGTTGTCTGTCTGTGATTTTTGGAGCTCAAGAACTTGGTCATTGGCATAGTTGTCTGTCTAGGATTTATTGTGGAATGCAGAGATTACTTGAACGCATTTTGCTTGGTTATTTGTGGCGCCACGCTGTCTGTTTGTCTGTCTGTTTCTTGTCTGTGTGTTCTATGTTTTTTTTTTTTGTCTAACCACGGGACGCAAGCCCGACCCCCTCTCAAGGGCCGACCCCTGGGGAAAGGGGCCGACCGCCGGTGAGCCCGCGTCTCCCTCGCCCGTCAGTCGTCCCAGCAGCGAAACGCGCAACCCCCGCTGCCCGCGGCGCGGCGAGAGGGCGCCCGAAACCCGCCTAACCCGCTCCCCACCCAACCAGGAAGCTGGCGCATGCAAGGTCCACACTAGGGACTTGGCGGGGGGTGTTGGAAATTGCAAATCCCAGATTTCTCAAATGGCCATCGGGAATAAATTTTCCTGGAGAATTTCTGAACTTTGCAATTCCCCAACTATCCTGCCATGCGTTCAGGCCAAAAAGAGCAACTGGCCGTTTTTTTTCTAGCCGAAAAAGAAAAAAAAAAAATGCTTTTTAACTCACCACGTGGTGAAGAAATTCACCACGCCCCAGGGCAAACTATTGTCCTCCCAGCTCCACCTGGCTGAGGAATGTAGGTCATTTACATATCAAAGAAAAATCTAGCAAATGGTTTGGAAGTCAAAAAAAAAAAAAAATTTTTTTAAGCATTTAAATTTCTAACTTAAAGGTTTCTTAAAAAAATTAATAAGAAAATGTTGCAAATTACTGTTGTTATTTTTGTTTGTTTTTCGGTGCACATGAAAATTTTTAGCAGCGAAACCACTGCAAAAAAATGAGTGGCGAAGCTTAAAAAAAAAAAAAAAAAAGGGGGAGAAAAAAGAAAGGAGCCGAATGGTAGGGCGTTTGCCTTGCATGCAGAAAAAAAAGTGGTGTAAAAAAAATTAAAAATGTGTAATAAAAATGTGTATAATCAATCTAAATAATTATTAATATGTCTCTAGGTTAAAAAAAAATGTAAATGTTTTTAAGCATGTTCTACCAAAAGTAGTAAGTATTCATTCTTTCTGGTTTTCAACATTAATTTGTGTAACGTAAATTCCTGGTGTTTTCTGTTTAGAAAACTAAGTGAATTTCTATATTTAGAATTAAGCATAATTAAAATATTATTTTGCAATTTTTCATTATATGTTACCAAGAACATTAATATTTGTATCACAGGAGGTTTTATAAAATTGGTCATGGTTTTATTTAAAAATGTATAAAATGTTTCGTTGCAAAAAAAAAAAATTCTAAAATTATCTAAGTAATTTAAGTAATATTTGCTTTTTCTCTTCTCCCAGAACCTTTTAGTACCATTTATGTCATGGCATCATGTTGCTTTGCACAGAATACAAGCAAATGGCTTTTCTCTCTGCATGGGGAGTAGTCCTCATGCAAACAGAAAATCAAAAAAATTAGTAAGGGAACCCCAAAGCCCTCTTTCAGAGGAATAATTGGAGTTGAGGCGGTGTGACAAGCAGGCACCGGCGAGAAACTGAAATAAATGGCTTGAGTAAGAAAATTGAAGATTTTCCTAGAAGATTATCACAGCCTGTGGGCCCTGCTCTCTCCCTCAAGCTCAGAAAAGAATTCGAGGTCAGTCTCTTCCAAACCTGGAGAGGAGTGGAACAGACAAGTCACCTCTAAAAATTCCTGCAGAGGGTGAGATGCCCAGCCAGAAGAACCTCATGCTGAACCGACCAACTCATCAGCCAAACCTGAGTGACTGTGAAAAACCTGCAGTGTCCACAACCTATCCTCAAAAAAGCTCTGTAAGTAATGGGGGTGCCCCAGATGGAGATTTCTCCAACAGTGCTGTATATGTGCAAAGAAAAAAGCCAAGTTATTCAAATACCGGGTAAGGTACAAGGTAAAGGTGGAGAGAAAAACCATTTTTGGTAGCTAATTAAAATTCTAGTGGGCCTAATTTAAAACCCACTTCTTTGAAGTAACTTATGTAAAAATGCTCTTACTAGTTGTATTAAACCAAATCATAAATTGTAAATGCAAATGTTAGTCTAACTAAAGTAACTCAAAACTGTGTTTATTCATAATGCTATAATGCTTTGTTTTCTGTTAATTAATTTGTGCTATCATTACAGACAATAAGAACAGCTGTGCCATTCAAGTTGTGCTATTTACTGCTCCAAGGCCTGAGTGGGTTAAGTAATATTCCCCTGTATAATTAATCTAATCCTTTTCAGGTGTTAAAACTGCAAAAGTGAACCAGTTAACTGCTCCTTTAGGGAAATATGAGATTTCACCCTATCTAAAGATTGAAACTGCAGTCCCCTGTCAGCCTGAAGTAGCTACAGAAGATTGATCTTCGACCACGTTCCCTCTAATAACTTCTAGGGTAATAAAATCTCTAAAGCAAAATGGTCATCAAAAAAAAAAAAACTATAAGGGGAAAATAAAGGCCGCAGAAATTAATAAGCCAAGTTAACTACTAAGAATAACATTATGCCTATCTATCCCAGAGGTTAAAGCAGGTAGCAAAAATTATGCTTCTCTTGGTAATGTTAAAAAGTAAAACAGTCATTAATAAAAATAAAATTTCTTCATCTCTGTCTAACCCAGTGCAGGAAAGGCAACTGAAGTTTAGGGCTCTCTACCCCAACAGCTGTTTAAGTTGCAAAAATGAAGAAAAGAAAGCAGAAACCTCCTTATTTTCGTTGTGGAATTCACAGCCTATGTGAGAAGAACTGCTGTCAAGGTGAACTGCATGCTTCCTGGGTTCACGCCTTCCATCTAAAACCTGAAAAGTGAAGCACACTGAGAATCCTCTCAAGATACGGGTCCGGCGGGCACACTTCAGCCCTAATGCACTCACTAACTCTGAAAATGCTCTCCCTGGCACTTGCTAAGGAAGGGCTCGAACTGCTTACCTCCGGTCCTCTACTTCCCATGTGTGTGTTTGGGGGAGCCGGAATGGGTGTGTAAAGCAAAACCTCAGCCTTTAACTCCCTCTTGGGGGTGGGGGAAATTGGCCTCTGGCTGTCCCTGTCTCACTAGGTAATCTAACCTTTGCTTCTTCTAGCTGTACTTATGTCAAAAGGTAATCCCGTTTAGCTTTAAATCTTCTGTTTGCTATTCATAACAGCACCAAATCTGTAAACCTGGGTCAGGTAAAAGGTACTCAGTGCTCAAAAGTCCTGCCTAATCCCTCTAGCCCAGGGTATTTACCTCCGAAACGGATATAAATATGTGGTAAAAATTTGGCTTATGCATCCCAGCATTAGTGCTCCCCAACATTAACATCATCCCAGGAACAGAGCCCATCCCTCTGCCTAGCATACATTTCTTAGGCACTCCTAGGTCTGAGCACTCTACTGGTAGGGCTCAAAAGTTGCAGGAAAATTGGTAACTGGAAAAGCAAAACTAGCAGGGCTAAACAGAAATAACAAACTCTCACAAAAGTTAATTTCAAATGTGTGGGACAGAATCAAGCACCATCAAGAGTAGCTGGCCAAGATACAAAGCTATTAAATGGTCCCTTATGGTCTTTATGGAATGGAATTCTCCCCTATCTAATACTCCTACTGGGGCCCCTCCTAAGCCTTTTTACTTCTGGTAGCCATTGGCCCATGCAGGGTTAGCTCATGCAAATAATTATAACCAGTAATATCAAAAAGTAAAGGCCCCAAAATCACATTGGCTTCTAGGATTAGAAGCCTCCAGTACAAGAAGTGGGGATTGAAAAGGGAAATCAGCCCCCCCCCCACCAACCTTGGTGGGTGCCCCGCCCTTTAGGGAAGTTGTCACGGCTTTGGCCCCACCCTTAAGGAAGTCGTCACTGCCTCGGCCCCACCTCTACCCCTACCTCACGAATCATTGGTGTTATTGTAGCGGAAGTCCAGCCCTCAAGGACTCTTCTTCCCCTCCCACTTCCCATCCTATATAAGGGGGTAACGAGGGACCCATGAGGTCTTTGATTCTGGTGGGAATTCATAGACCCTGACCATTCATAATGGTCAGTATTAAAAGCACTTTTTAAAGCATCTGCTGGAACTCATAAGCCTCTTCATTTCTTTGCGCCGGGCAGCTAAAATTAGGACTTCCGGACCTTTCAGAAATAAGTAAGAAAATGACTGCATTTCACTGCATAATTACTGCAGATTTAAGCCAGTCTTTCTTTTTTTTTTTCTCCAATAAAAGTGCTGAGTGACCATTATATGAAGCTTTTTCATTTTTTAAAATGCTGGTTTCACTTAAAAACAGGGTGGGGCTATTATGCAGTAATGACAATCCTTTGGCAAAATACCATAGGACTGAGAAAGATAAAACTGATCTGGGATGGTGCAACAGAGCAAAAAGGGAGCCAACAGCTTGATTATTGGGGACAGGGAACCATCCCTGCCTCATTCTACAGATCAGATCTTGTAGGTGATTTTATCTTTCTGAGCTTCATCTTCTTCAGAAGCACTGTATCTGAGACAGAGGTGGTTTAACTCATCCTTCAAGTCTCTGAGTATAATGATTCTCCACAAGTAAAGCCAGAAATGGTTTAGATTGCCTGAATTCTAGAACCTGGAGGAGTTGTTTTTATTTAATGTAAGAACTTCACTCATCTTCCTTTTTTCTAAAATTAAGAAATATGATCAGAGAGTGAGTTCAAAGGGCTCAAATATCACCCATTCAATCCCCAGCACTAAATCCCCAGCACTACCCAGCTCAGTAAGACCGACTGGACTCAAAAACTAGCCCCCACCCCACCCCAAAATATAGTCAGAATTTCATCACCTACTTATTTGCCCACTCTATCCCCTTTATTCCTGTTATTTCCAATCTGAAATGGGCAGTCTGGACCAAGGTCAGCTGTCACTTTGGAAGCTTCCTTAGAGATTTTTACTCTCAGTCAACAAAGAACTAGAGTGGTCTTTGAATCTGGAGAGTTAACACAGCAAACTCTAAAGCAATTGACCTTCCTAGAAGTCAGATTCCTTCAGCAATTCCTCAAGTCCTAAGAAGGTTCATTTGCTGAGGAATAAAGGTGGTAGAACATTTCTCCCATTTAAGGTTTGAGACTTAAGTGCTTTTGGTTCAAGAGTTGTCCAGCCTCCTCTCTGCATCATTTTATGCTACTGGAAGCTTCCCAAGGTGAAAAAGAAAAAATTGAGGCTACTTCTGTTTGTTGAGCACTATAACTTATAATGCATTCATACTGAAAAAAATGTTCTATAAATACAAAATCATGTAAGAAGCTCTCAAAATGGAAGTCTTATCGCTAATTGTCAGTAGGATCCAAGCAGCTATGATATATTAGGAAACAGGTCAGCGAGTACAATATGGATAATATGAGAAGCAGAAACAATAAAACAATAATGAATGGACATATCCTTCACACTGAAAAACATGTATATGTGCATTGTATGCAGAGGTACAGAGTTGTGTGTGCTCCATGGTTTTTATTTACTGAGATGTGATGACTTCACCAGGAAGTGAGTAAACAAACCCTTCACCCATGTGGTAAATGATGTGTGACTTGGCTATGAACCTACTAGCCTGTTTATGGAAAATCACCTTGATTTTGCGTTTTTCTGTTCTTTCGGTATAGAGGTCATTCAGGTAGACTTCAGATTTTATACCTGATTTCCAGTGAATGAATTTGGGATCCTGAGGCTCTGGTCTCAGTGTTAGCTGTTTGGGCCCAGAGAGGCATTATTTCTGCTATGAGCCCTATTCCCTTGCATTTTGTGTCCCTGAGGGACACACTTAAATTCTGTTTAGTGATACAAATCACTTCTTGTTTGAAGTACAGCACTGAGACTCTTTGCTCAGCTGTGCAAAGCTTTATGCTTAATATAATTATTAAAAAATATTAAACCACTGTGATGTACAGTTACAACGTTGCTGATGGTTGAATTTTAGTCATAAAATGTTCCAACTCCCATTCCTTCACCAGTGTAAACTTTCCACTCCTTCAATTCCTCTTCCGCCTCTTCTTTCTACCTCTTCCTCCTCCTCCTCCTCTTTCTCCTCTGTGGCTTCCAATACTATTACTGAAAGAATGTCATGCAGATCACTTTACTTCCTTTTAGCACCCAATTCTTGTCCATAGTAATCATCTTCAACTATCATTTTCATAATAGTCCTTTCTCTATACTAACTACATTATCTTGCCCCTCTTGTGGTAAGCTTGCTACCATGAACCAATCTTCCTTTGGATATTATTCTCAAAATATTTTTAATATCCACATGAGTGCATAATTCTATATCTATCCCTCTCCTTCTGACTCAGTTTACATAGATGATACTGTCTGAAATGGGGAGACTGGGTCAAGATCAGTCTACCCAGGAATAAGCAAATTTTATGACTTCATTTTCCCTAATGGCTGCATAGTTATTCTAATGTGTAGATATAACATGGTTTTCTTATCCATTCATCTGATCTGTTCTCAAACATTTGGGTTATTCTGGCTATTGTAATAGGGCTACAATAAACATAAGAATGCAGATGCAGGGGCCGGAGAGATAGCATGGAGGTAAGGTGTTTGCCTTTCATGCAGGAGGTCATCGGTTCGAATCCCGGCGCCCCATATGGTCCCCTGTGCCTGCCAGGAGCAATTTCTGAGCCTGGAGCCAGGAATAACCCCTGAGCACTGCCAGGTGTGACCCAAAAACCAAAAAAAAAAAAAAAAAGAATGCAGATGCCTTTTCTGCATTGTGTTTTGGGGCCACTACAGTATATTCCCAAGAGTTGTATTGTTGGGTCTAATGGATACTCAATTTTTAATTTTTTGAGGAATATTCATATTGTTTTTCAAAAATATTGATCCTTCCTAGGTTAGTTGACATTTTCACCAGCAATGAATGAGAGTTTCTTTCTTCCTGCATCCAAAACAGCACTAGTTGTTCTTGTTATTCTTGATGTTTGCTGTGGTGTGAGAATATATTTCATTGTTGCTTTGATTTGCATCGCCCTGATGATTAATGATGTGGGGAATTTTTTCAAGTGCCTTTGGCCATGTGCACTTTTTCTTTGAGGAAGGTTCTGATCATCTCTTCTCCCCATTTTTTGTTTTTGGGTCACACCCAGTGGCGCTCAGGGGTTACTCCTGGCTCTGTGCTCAGAAATTACTTCTGGCAGGTTCGGGGGACGAAATGGGATGCTAAGATTCGTACCAGGTTCTGTCCTGTGTTGGCCATGTGCAAGACAAACGCCTTACCGCTGTGCTATCACTCCGGCCCAATTTCCCCATTTCTTGATGGGATTGGACTTTTTTTCTTGTTACGTTCTACCAGTGCCTTGGATATTAATCTCTTGTCATGTGGGTATTGGGTAAATAATCTCTCCCATTTGACTCAACCTGATATTGTTTAGTGTCTCTAGGTTCTCAGTAACATTGTGTTTGGATCCAGATTCCAGAGAAGAGACTTATGTTTTGGTCTCAGGTCTGAAGACTGATGTGGCCTGAGAGACCCTGAACTTCTGAAGGTGAACTTGAGAGTGAATTTGAGATTGCTGTTCAGGTATTAGGGGAAGCAGCCTTCTGGCCTCACATATCCCCCATTTTATACTTTCCTACTTCATTCCTTTCCCTACTCCTGGGGTCTTCTATCCTCCCCTTCTTCAGCTACCTCCAAAACTCCATTACTTTTGGCAGACATCCAAAATCCCAAAGGTTCTTAAAATGGCTTTATTCGGGTGCTAGGAAGCTTTCAGTCCCATTCTATGTTTTGGGAAGTAGTGCATATATGGTGGGGAAGATGTGGACTGGTTGGAGTTTTATGATTGAAATGAGTCTTGAACTACTAGAAAGTGGGTTTGAGTGTGATCTTAAGGGCCCAGAATTCTGAGCTTCCAAAATTTGGGGCCCTTTTAAAAATTTTTAGCAGGGCATCTTATAGGTAGGGGTGGGAATGGGGAAAAATTCTTTGAAATGTGGTTCCTAAATTCCTATTTACTTTCTTAGGCAAATATTTTAATGTACACTTACTTTCAAAAGACAAAACTCCCTCCTTTCCTAGTAGATGTATTACCCTAGCTGAAATTTAACATGGGATTATCTGCCATGAGGATCATAGACAGTACAGTTTCTTTATCATGATTTATCTGCATTTCACTGATTCTAGGAATTTATGCCCTCTTTCTACTATCTATGATAAAATAAAACCCTGTATGACCTTATGTTTTATTCTATTATATTTGACCCTCATGTGTTTCCATTTTACCTAGATATGAACTATTTTTATATGTAAATTGTAAATTTTTTAGGTTTTGGACCAGAAGGCTTACTCCTGGCTCTGATCTCAGGGATCCTGACAGTGTTCTGGGAATCATTTGCTGGGGATCAAACCCAGTTTATCTGTATGCAAGACAAGCACCTAACTCACTGTACTCTCCCCAGGGCTGTCTTTTTGGCATTTCTTTCAAATAATCAGGAAAACTGATAGAATAAATCCAGAGTTCAGCATTAATTTTTCTCTGTCCTTGTTTTTCTTTCTTCTTTTCATTCCTTCCTAAGTGATTAGAGCCAGTTTGAATGATAGTGCACTTTTTCTTGTCAGAGTTGATTTGATTTCTGGTTCCCTGCCTTCCAGCCTACATTCTGTGTAATGAAGCAGAGGCAGGCAGATTGCTGGGATAAAAAAAAATCAAAAAGCTGCTCTGGATTGGGGTTTCAGCATGCATGCTTTCTGCTGCCAGATATATGGAGCAGATGGGCTTGGAGAGATGGGACTAGACATAACAGGGAGCAGACCTCAGGGTGAAAGCCATCAGGGCTGGCTGGCTGCCTCTGTCCTTTCCCACCTGGCCATTTTGATCCTGCCCCAGTATCAGGTCATAGCAAGGTTAAGAGTCTCAACTTTTTACTGCTGTTGTCCTAATTTTTAGCTGTTTGATTAAGATGTGTGTGGACATAGATTTCTTTTGAATGTTTCTGGTTAGAGTTTGCTAAGCTTTATGACTCTTTAAATAAAGTCTACTGTCAAATTTGAATATCTTTCAGCATTATAATTAATTTCCCCCTGCATAGCACTCTTTCTTACTTCTCTGAGCAACCAGTGATTTCATGTTTGACTTCTTGATTTTGTCCCACTAGTCTATGAGGCTCACAACATTTAAAAATAAAGTCATTTTTCTCTTTTGAGTGTTCAGTTCTTTTTTCAAGCTAACCAGCCAACTCGTTTTTTTATTCTGTTCATTCTGCATCTATCCACTGAGGTTTAAATTTTGACTGTATTTTTTAGGTCTAAAATATTAAGTTTTTCTTTATGCATCCTATTTTTTGGCTGAAACTTCCTGTCTTCCTGTTTCTATCTTCCTACTCTTATTGCTTACTGTTTGTTTTTATGTTTTTGTCAAATAATTCCATCATCTGTGTCATGCCAACATTGGCATTTGTTGATTATTTTTACTTCATATTAATTAAATTAGGATTTTCTGATTTTTCAATGCCTTACACCTTTGTATTATATTCCAGACATTATATTGTGAGACTGGTTTGTCATGCCATAGACAATAATATGTTTTTTAATATATATTTTATTTAAACACCTTGATTACATACATGATTGTGTTTGGGTTTCAGTCATGTAAAGAACACCACCCATCACCAGTACAACATTCCCATCACCAATGTCCCAAATCTCCCTCCTCACCACCCAACCCCCGCCTGTACTCTAGACAGGCTTTCTATAACCTTCATACATTCTCATAATTAGGATAGTTCAAAATGTAGTCATTAGTCATTTCTCTAACTAAACTCATTCCTGTTTGTGGTGGACTTCATGAGGTGAGCTGTAACTTCAGCCCTTTTCTCTTTTGTGTCTGTAAATTATTATTGCAAGAATGTCTTTCTTTCTTTCTTTCTTTTTTTTTTTTTTTTTTGTTTTGTTTTTGGGCCACACCCGGCGGTGCTCAGGAGTTACTCCTGGCTGTCTGCTCAGAAATAGCTCCTGGCAGGCATGGGGGACCATATGGGACACCGGGATTCGAACCAACCACCTTAGGTCCTGGATCGGCTGCTTGCTGTGCTATCTCTCCGGGCCTGCAAGAATGTCTTTTATTTTTCTTAAAACCCATAGATGAGTGAGACCATTCTGCGTTTCTCTCTCTCTCTCTGACTTATTTCACTCAGCATAATAGATTCCATGTACAATCATGTATAGAAAAATTTCATGACTTCATCTCTCCTAACAGCTGCATAATATTCATTGTGTATATGTACCACAGTTTCTTTAGCCATTCGTCTGTTGAAGGGCATCTTGGTTGTTTCCAGAGTCTTGCTATGGTAAATAGTGCTGCATTGAATATAGGTATAAGGAAGGGATTTTTGTATTGTAATTTTGTGTTCCTAGGGTATATTCCTAGGAGTGGTATAGCTGGATCATATGGGAGCTCGATTTCCAGTTTTTGGAGGAATCTCCATATCGCTTTCCATAAAGGTTGAACTAGACAGCATTCCCACCAGCAGTGGATAAGAGTTCCTTTCTCTCCACATCCCTACCAACACTGCTTGTTCTCATTCTTTGTGATGTGTGCCAATCTCTGTGGTGTGAGGTGGTACCTCATAGTTGTTTTTATTTGCAGCTCCCTGATGATTAGTGATGTAGAGCATTTTTTCATGTGTCTTTTGGCCATTTACAACAATATGTCTTAACAGGATCATTTAGGCCTCAAGTTCAGGCTAGCTGTCTGTGGATTGTGATTTTAATATCCGTTTTGATTTTCGAACTTTTGCTTTCAAACTTGGTGTTTTTAAGTTCTGTCCTTTAAAATGTGTGTCTGTCTATATTATTGTTTACCTCTCATCATTGATATGTTTGCCAGATCTGTGCAATGCAGTTAGGGGGTTAGTCTAGAACCTCACAAATCACTTTCAGGGGAATGCTCTCATTTTCTGAGATTTCCCCCAGAATATTACATATGCTACTTTTAGTGATCCTCTGACCAACATGGTTGGTCTCATTACCCCTGTGCTGAACACTTCCTGTGACTGAAGTACAAGGCCAGTCTGTAGAGAGAGACAGAAAATATTCCAGGCTGCTCATCTCATCCTCTTGGTACCACAGCCTCAGACAGAAGAGGAAGATTGACTTTGTTCAGTTTTAAGTACTTGCTGCTTCTATTGCCCCATCTCTCTCTCTCTTCTCTCTCTCCCCCCTCTCTCCTCTCTTCCCTCTCTCTCCCCTCTCTCCTCTCTCTTCTCTCCTCTCTCTCCCCTCTCTCTCTTCTCTCTTCTCTCCTCTCTCTCCCCTCTCTCTCTTCTCTCCCCTCTCTCTCTTCTCACCCCTCTCTTTCTTCTCTCCCCTCTCTCTCTCCCCTCCCTCTCCTCTCTCTCCTCTCTCTCTCTGCTTCTAAAGCCCCCACACACACTCTCTCTCTCTCTCTCTCTCTCTCTCTCTCTCTCTCTCTCTCTCTCTCTCTCTCTCTCTCTCTTTTATTCCCCAGTGCCTCCTTGAGCATAGACCCTGGGCTCTCACTGAGCACTTAGAGCCAGAGTGCACTTCCATTGTGAGGCTGCCCACACCCCACTACTTTGAATTCCAGTCTTCTCCCCAAACCTGCCTGCTAGTATTTACTTTTCAGATTCCTTAAATAGCTTCTCTATGCATTCTGGCCAGGTGTCATTGATGCATTCAATGGTTGATACAGGGTGGGGTGTGCTTACCATCTTAATCAGAACTGAAACAGATTTTTGTTTTGTTTTGTTTTGTTTTGTTTTGTGCCACACCAGGCAGCACTCAGGGTTTATTCCTGGCTCTGTGCTCAGAAATCGCTCCTGGCAGGCTCAGGGGACCATATGGGAATCGAAACTGGATCTGTCCCCAATTGGCCTTTTTGCAAGGCAAATGCCCTACCTCTGTGCTATCTCACTAGTCCTCGAAACAGATATTTTTAAAGTGTCTAATATGATTTTTTTTTGCTTGGAATACTGAAAATTTGGAGGTGAGGGTGGTCACAGTTGGTAGTGCTCAGGGTCATTTCCTAACTGTGCTCAGGAATGACCTTGGCTGTTTTTGGAACATATATGGGGCTTGGGATTCCAACCAAGTTAAAGGTATCCAAGGCCAATAACTCAATCCCTGTACTCTTTGACCAGGGGTACCTGACTTTTAAAAGCCACCATGAAAAGACTTCTGCTGCTTTTTTGTGAAATATAATGAAGAAAACTCCAATTGCATAAGACTCATCAGGGGAAGACTCATCAGAAGATCTCCCGGGGACTTGATCACATTCCTCTGAAATGTCTATGGATGGGAGCCTCAGGAATGTGGCTGGTGCACACACACCTCGCCATGTTGATTCAGAGTCAGTTCAGGCATCTTTGGGTTTTGACTCCTCCCACAATTCCCTAAAACCCCCCTTTCCTTCTAAAAAGGAATCAACAATTTCCTTCAATCATTGTTTTCTGCCCACTAACAGCTGCTCTTGATTAGCACAAAATTGTAGCAAAATTGCTAAATAAATATATTTTACTTGTTTGGGGTTTGTTTCTTCCAGAAAGTCCAGGCTTCCCTGACATCAACACATGCTCAACATACTGTTTACTTTGAGTCAAGGACTCATAACCTCGTGCTTTTCCACAGGCACAGAGAATCATTAGCCATCTCTCTTAGCAGAAAATTGCTAATTCAGAAGTCTTTCCAGAGCTTTCTCCCCGAGGGAATGTGCATTTGAGAGCATTGAAATGTCTTCATAAGAATATCCCTAAACACTCTGGCAATCTTTCATCATGATAAAGAAACTGATCATTTTAATCACTCATCATACACTTTCATCACCGAAGAGTTGTGGTTGCCAAACACAGAGAAATGGAATTATGGGCTTACTAGATCCTTTACTTTTATGCCCCCAAATTGTATAAAACTTGCTTGTACCATCAATATTGGCGTTCTTCTTGGCTGTTGTGACAATTTCCCCAGTGTTACATGAGGTCCTTCCTAAGCCTGGGGGAAAACTGTAAAGAAAGGAAGTAATTAGTCCAAACTTCAAGACTAAGAAAGGTGTTATATAGGGGAAAATCATTGACTCTTCTTGTCATGAGTGGATCTGCCTTTTTCTCCACCTCTCTCCCAATTTTTTTTAAGGCAACCAGATTTGCTTGGGGCTTATGCTCTTGAATGAATATATCTCTATTATGTGCAGATGTTTCTTTTAGGCAGAGGATTTTTTTTTAAAAAGACTTTTATTTATTTGTTTATTGAATTTTCTTTTAATAGTAAATTCTTGAAATCTAGTTTCATCATCTTGAAGAACTTTTTATTTAATAGGAACAGATGGAATGCTAAAATAATATATTATAAAAACACAGAAAGCCTCATGATTATATTTGTTATAGGACTTTTGGAGCCAACCCTGTAATTTTTGTGTAAGGAAAGACACAAGGGTAACTTCTGTTATTCTTTTATTTTTTGGGTTTTTGGGCCACACCCACTCTGCTAAGGGCTCACTCCTGGATCTGTACTCAGGACTTAATCCTGATAAACATTTAAGGGACCATTTGAGGTGCTTTTGTACTTTTCCCCTTACTATTGTTCTAGCCTCTCAGGAGTCACTTCTTAACCACATGTGAAACAGAATCTTAGATATCTTTGAAACCAACCCCCCACAATGCAAATTAGCGGTATATGGCATTTTGCTTTTTGTAATCATAATATTTGGATTTTTTTTTTTTTTTTAGGTAATCAAAACCTAGCGATCTGGTTACCTTTCAGTGAAGATTTCCTGGGAAAGGTGCCAGATAAAGATTGCACATAATGATTTTCTTCAAAAATTAGGACATTGCCTTTTGGTTATTTATGTTGGGTAAGGGGCTGTGCTGTCGGTGAGGTCTGATAATTTAGGGGACAGGACTGATGATTTCAAAGAAGTAGAGGGGATCTGTTTCTCCAGGGCTTGAGAGTTTGACTGCTTCTCTGTGTAATTCATTGGGCCTGTACTATTTGACATTTTAGTTCAAGATTTCTGGCAAGTAGCTAATCCCAACTCACAGCACCTTGGCCACCTTCAGCTTCAGCTGTTTGTTCCTTTAGCCATCTTGAAGAAGAACTGGGGTGGTACATAATGATCTACTCTCCAGAATGGTGGGCTAGCTTGCTTTCACCACTTGATATGTGGAACACATGACTAATGGTGTGTGCCTGACATTTGGGAAATTATCTAGAGTAAAAAAAAATCATGATACTTTAAATTTTTCTCCAGAAAAACATAAATTATTTTACCTCTTGTTCAATTAAATTCTGACCATTGGTATTTTCAGTGCTCCAAGAATTCTATTTATGGTTTTTTTTAGGAGAACAAATATTGATGTGTGCACTAGAGAATTAAGACAAATGATAATTGAAAGAGATGATAAAAGCTAGTGGTTTCCTTGGGGGAAATCATCACGAACTGCTGTCAGACCGATTCCAATAAGAACACTGCTTTATGTGAAATGTTTCTTAAAAAGCTCAACCCAAAGCTCTGAGTCAGAGCACCTCAGAGGGTATCTGTTTGCTAGATGTTTCTATTATATTTCTATCCAAGACATCTCCCCTTTTAATATTTACTGTTTCAGCAGCTGTGTTTAACTTCTTCCTGGTCAACACTGTCTTGAAAACAAGACTCATAAGACTGCAAAAGAATACTTATTTGTGGAACTAAAGATTTTAGAGTTTCACGTTATTGATTCACCACCATTAACTGGTGTTGTTGTTTTTGTGTTAGTCCAAACTGTGTTTAAGGTACTTATTTAATGAATCTCTGAGGCTCCTCACAGAAGAGACTCTTCCCACAATCTGCTTTTGTGCTTTCTGGCACTTCTTTGAAAATAATACTTGTCTCTCCTATCCCTTTGTATCTGCAGAGGTTTCTACCATCATTCCCCCCCCCCCACACACACACACCCAATGTCTATTGATTGCTTTCCTTGCTGCGCCCTATTCAGTTATAACACAGAGCTGAACAGGAGTCACAAAGGTCACAGAATAAATGCATTACCTCCTGGTCAATTACCTCTCAGTGCCTTTTATCTAGAGGATTCTGTGTAGAGCTTCAATTTGTTTCTCTTGATCCATTGTGCACCCTGTTTCTCCTGCTTTGCTCCCCAGGCAGCTGATCTGTGTGGACTACATATGACCTTCCTTGTCTCTGCTTTCCCATTGGGGGTGGGACCTGCAATAGAACTGATGTTACAGAATTGATTGTACCCCTGAACCAAAGGCTAGGTACCTCCTATGCCTCTCTTTTGCTCCTTCAAGCTTTGGATTGATTAGCCTCTCTGGGGTTACCAAGAACAGGTAATATACCATTCCCTAACAGTTTCCATACAACCTGCCAACACCTTGGTGGATAATTTCTTTAAATTTTTCTGATACTCACCCAGATGATATAATAGATATTATCTAGATATTACCTGTTTGACTTGCATTTCTAATCAACATTCTCTTCTGGGCTGGTTTGCCTCTGAACTAGAATTCAGGAGAGCCAGACTGGTGGATGTAGCTGCTGCCTGGATGTAGCTGTATTTCCCTGTAACCCTGCCAGACCATTTGTTGACTTACTGTCTGTGGCTGCTTTTTGAGACCTCAGAGGAGAGGAGTCACCACAGAAACCCAATGGACCTTCAATGCTAAAATATTTGACCCCCTAACCAAAAAGTTTACTCATTTACAGGCAAACCATGACATGTTAACTTCATCATTTCCTCCAAAAAGCTTCTGGACCAAATGCTGAGACTTTGGGCCTCAAAATGAATTGATGAGAAGTTCTCAACCCGAGATTTGGAAAAGTTGGCATGGGCCAAGTCAAGGAGATAACACAAGAGTTATGGTGATTTTCTTGCATGACTCCTGAGTACAACTGGGAGTGATCACAGAGTATATAGCTAAAGGTAGCCCCTGAACATCACTGGATATTGCCCTAAACCAGCCCTTCTTCCCCTGTCCACCTCACACACAGAGCCAACATGGTCCGGTAATCTCCGTGCTCTAGGAAGCAGTGTTCTTAATTTTTTGACACCAAAATGTGCAAAACTGAGAAGCTTTTTATATTTTATGGCAGGGGTCTTCAAACTTTAAAGTGGGGGCCAGATTATGGTCCCTTAGAGAGCTGGAGGGCCGGACTATATGAGCTACTAATTCCTACTCACACTGCACATATCTTATATAAATAAAATGAAAACCATTTACAAATAAACAGACCACGTGCCAGTATTTCAATGGGAACTGTGGGCCTGCTTTTGGCTAATGAGATGGTCATTGTCCGGTTCCATATTTGTCACTGCCAGCCGTAACAAGTGATGCAAGTGGGCATCAGTTAATCTTGATCTGGTTGGAAATTTCAGATGTTTCATTCTTGAAAAAGTCTGTTCATAGGCATAAGTGCTACCAAAGATGGTTACCATTTTGAGTGCATGGTTCCTGATATTTGGATATGTCTCAGAGGGGAGAGATGCATAGAAATTCAAAAGGTTACTTGACTTAAATGCATCTTTCAAAGAGTCACAATTCTGCAGTTCAGCCAGTTCCATTTGGTAAATTGTAAGGACATTTTCAATCTCAACAGAAAATGGGTTACGAAAAAGCTGTATGTCCTGTTCAAGGAGATGAAGCTCATTGAATCTAAATTGAAACTCCTTTTGCAACAATTCTAGTGAAGCCAGACATGTTTCCTTTGGGAATGCAACCAACGGTTTGTCCGCTGACAGGTTTTGAGTTGTTGGGAGATGATTGAAGTTTTCCTCCTGTACTTCTTTGATGAGAAGGCCTAATTTTACTTCAAATGCTTTCACATGTGATGCCATATCACAGATGAACTTCCCCTTGCCTTGAAGTTGCAGATTAAAACTGTTTTTTTATATATATTTTATTTAAACACCTTGATTACATACATGATTGTGTTTGGGTTTTAGTCATGTAAAGAACACCACCCATCACCAGTGCAACATTCCCATCACCAATGTCCTAAATCCCCCTCCTCCCCACCCGACCCCCGCCTATACTCTAGACAGGCTTTCCATTTCCTTTATACATTCTCATTATTAGGACAGTTCAAAATGTAGTTATTTCTCTAACTAAACTCATCACTCTTTGTGGTGAGCTTCCTGAGGTGAGCTGGAACTTCCAGCTCTTTTCTCTTTTGTGTCTGAAAATTATTATTGCAAGAATGTCTTTCATTTTACTTAAAACCCATAGATGAATGAGACCATTCTGCGTTTTTTTTCTCTCTCTCTCTGACTTATTTCACTCAGCATAATAGATTCTGTGTACATCCATGTATAGGAAAATTTCATGACTTCATCTCTCCTGACAGCTGCATAATATTCCATTGTATATATGTACCACAGTTTTTTTAGCCATTCGTCTGTTGAAGGGCATCTTGGTTGTTTCCAGAGTCTTGCTATGGTAAATAGTGCTGCAATGAATATAGGTGTAAGGAAGGGATTTTTGTATTGTATTTTTGTGTGCCTAGGGTATATTCCTAGGAGTGGTATAGCTGGATCGCTTGGGAGCTTGATTTCCAGTTTTTGGAGGAATGTCCATATTGCTTTCCATAAAGGTTGAACTAGACGGCATTCCCACTAGCAGTGGATAAGAGTTCCTTTCTCTCCACATCCCCGCCAACACTGTTTATTCTCATTCTTTGTGATGTGTGCCATTCTCTGTGGTGTGAGGTGGTATCTCATCGTTGTTTGGATTTGCATCTCCCTGATGATTAGTGATGTGGAGCATTTTTTCATGTGTCTTTTGGCCATTTGTATTTCTTCTTTGTCAAAGTGTCTGTCCATTTCTTCTCCCCATTTTTTGATGGGATTAGATGTTTTTTTCTTGTAAATTTCTGTCAGTGCCTTGTATATTTGAATAGTTTCTCCCACTCAGTGGGAGGCTCTTGTATCCTGGGCACTATTTCCTTTGAGGTGCAGAAGCTTCTCAGCTTAATATATTCCCATCTGTTAATCTCTGCTTTCACTTGCTTGGAGAATGCAGTTTCCTCCTTGAAGATGGCTGTAGTCTCAATGTCCTGGAGTGTTTTGCCTATGTGTTGTTCTATATATCTTATGGTTTGGGGTCTGATATCAAGGTCTTTCATCCATTTGGATTTTACCTTCATACATGATTTTAGCTGGGGGTCTAAGTTCAATTTTTTGCAAGTGGCTAGCCAGTTGTGCCAACACCACTTGCTGAAGAGGCTTTCTTTGCTCCATTTAGGATTTCTTGCTCCTTTATCAAAAATTAGGTGATTGTATGTCTGGGGAACATTTTCTGAGTATTCAAGCCTATTCCACTGATCTGAGGGTCTGTCCTTATTCCAATACCATGCTGTTTTGATAACTATTGCTTTGTAGTAAAGTTTAAAGTTGGGGAAAGTAATTCCTCTCATATTCTTTTTCCCAATGATTGCTTTAGCTATTCTAGGGTGTTTATTGTTCCAAACAAATTTCAAAAGTACCTGATCCACTTCTTTGAAGAATGTCACGGGTATCTTTAGAGGGATCACATTAAATCTGTATAATGCCTTGGGGAGTATTGCCATTTTGATGATGTTAATCCTGCCAATCCATGAGCAGGGTATGTGTTTCCATTTCCGCGTGTCCTCTCTTATTTCTTGGAGCAGAGTTTTATAGTTTTCTTTGTATAGGTCCTTCACATTTTTAGTCAAGTTGATTCCAAGATATTTGAGTTTGTGTGACACTATTGTGAATGGGGTTGTTTTCTTAATGTCCATTTCTTCCTTATTACTATTGGTGTGTAGAAAGGCCATTGATTTTTGTGTGTTAATTTTGTAGCCTGCCACCTTGCTATATGAGTCTTGTTTCTAGAAGCTTTTTGGTAGAGTCTTTAGGGTTTTCTAAGTAGAGTCTCATGTCATCTGCAAACAGTGAGAGCTTGACTTCTTCCTTTCCTATCTGGATTCCCTTGATATCTTTTTCTTGCCTAATCGCTATAGCAAGTACTTCCAGTGCTATGTTGAATAGGAGTGGTGAGAGAGGACAGCCTTGTCTTGTGCCAGAATTTAGAGGGAAGGCTTTTAGTTTTTCTCCATTGAGGATAATATTTGCTACTGGCTTGTGGTAGATGGCCTTAACTATATTGAGAAAGGTTTCTTTCATTCCCATCTTGCTGAGAGTTTTGATCAAGAATGGGTGTTGGACGCAGATTGAAATTGTTGAGTAGCTCTGTTATATCTGTCAGAAAGGCAAGGTGCCATTTCCATTCTGCATCATTGGGCTCTGGTACTTCTTGGTGTTTTGAAAGTAGAAAAGCTGTAATCTTCGGAAGTAAGTCATAGAAACATTTCAAAACTCTCCCTCTACTCAGCCAGACTTGCAAGTCAACCAGACTTGCCCTCCAATGGATCCTCGTTAAAGGATTTAAAGTGGACTCATTCCAATTACAGGGCCTCGAAAGAGTCCTGTATTGTTATTTTTCGTCACTACCTCCCCGGGTCGGGAGTGGGTAATTTGCGCGCCTGCTGCCTTCCTTGGATGTGGTAGCCGTTTCTCAGGCTCCCTCTCCGGAATCGAACCCTGATTCCCCGTCACCCGTGGTCACCATGGTAGGCACGGCGACTACCATCGAAAGTTGATAGGGCAGACGTTCGAATGGGTCGTCGCCGCCACGGAGGGCGTGCGATCAGCCCGAGGTTATCTAGAGTCACCAAAGCCGCCGGCGCCCGCCCCAAGGCCGGAGTTGGTTTTGATTTGATAAATGCACTTCTGTGTGGTACAGAACATCTTCATGGGCAACATTTACCTCAGATAGAAATTCCTGAAATTGTCTGTGGTTTAGTGCATGAGTTCTAATGTAATTAACACAAAATACCACAATTTTCATAACAGAGTCCCACTTCAGTGATTTACAATGCAGCACTTGTTGGTGGATGAGGCAGTGTATGGCAATTGGATGAGGATGGTTATGTTTGTCCGTCTCTTGTGTAATGTGAGCAATTACTCCTCTCTTAGACCCCACCATGCTAGGAGCATGACTAGTTTAACTCAGTCCAGCTCCAAACCATTCACAGTTTGGCAAACCTTTTCAAATATATCCACTCCTATGGTTGTACCTTTGACACTTTGCAGTGCAGCAAGCTCTTCTGTGACTTCAAAATACTCATTTGTCCCACGCATATAAATGAGAAGTTGGGCAGAATCATGAACATCATTGCTTTCGTCGAGTGCCAAGGAAAAATAGCAAAGTTTCTTTGCAGAGTTTTGCAAATGGTGCAGCAAATTTTCTCCCATTTCTTCAATCCTTCGTGTCATTGTAACTCCTGAAAGGCTCACTGTACTAAATAAATCGGCCTTCTCTGGACACATCTCTTTGGCAACAGAAATAAAGCATTCTTTAACAAATTTTCCCTCCAAAAATGGTTTGCCATTGCGCGTTATTAGCTTGGCAACTTGAAAACTTGCCCGCAGTGAGGAAGTATTTAACTGCTTCTGCTTCACAAAAGTATTTTGCTGAGTCGTCAGTGTATGTTTCAGTTGTAATATTTTGTCTTTTCTCACTTCTCCAACCAAACAATCATATTTATCTTTATGTTGAGTTTGATAGTGGAGTCGCAATTTGTATTCTTTGAACACAGCAACTATATTCTGGCATATCAGACACACAGCTTTTTCTTTGTACCACATAAAAAGGTAATCGTAAGTCCACTGTTCTTTGAATATCCTACACTCGCCATCAATTTTTCTTGACATCATTGTTTCCTAGCGATTCCAAACTGATATTAGTGAAATACAAATATGTGTGTATATATACACACAGTGTATGAACCCCCAATTAGTCCCTGATGTAAACACTTAACCCTTGCAGGCTTTTCTAAGCAGACCAGCTCAGTCCCTGATAGTTCAGTTATATCTTCCTATGTAATGCCCAAATTGATATGTTCGGAATCAGCATGTGAACACTGAAAAGGAATTGCAAAATGCATATAAAACTTTCAATGTAACCCCTTTAAAATGCTTCAGCATCGAACCCCTAATTTTCCACATGGGCAATTCAGCACCTAACCCCTAACCTCCCAACCACTGCCCACCCCCTAACTTTGATTTCAGCACTGAACGCCTCACCATCCCCAAAGGGGAATTTTCATATGAGTCCCCCACAGCCCAGCCGGGCAGAACCTCCCATCTGGCAAAAATGTATTTCTATGGCACTTTTGACTGACCTTTGGCAGTGGAGGGAGTGGAGGAAAACCTCACTGACAGGCAGGCACAGCACACAGACACCATGTTGCCTGGGGGTGGAGCAGGCGCCTTTTTACATCATATAGTCACCCACATGTGGTACTCCTCGCCACGCGGCGTCCGGCGCCCTCCAGTGACGTCATCAGCAACGCGTCAGTGTCCCT